>NC_048583.1:60566253-60576253 GCF_013265735.2 Oncorhynchus mykiss | reverse complement strand
CCTTCATTTTGTCTGTCACAGTGGTCAGGTATTCTGCCACTGTGTTCTCTCTGTTTTAGGGTCAAATAGCATTCTAGTTTGCTCAGTTTTTTTGGTTGATTCTTTCCAGTGTGTCAAAATAGTTATATTTTGGTCATCATTTGGTTTGGTCTAAATGTGTTTCTGTCCTGAGGCTCTGTGGTGTCTGTGTTTCTGAACAGAGCCCCAGAATCAGCTGGCTGACGGGACTCTTCTATAGGTTCATCTCTGTAGGTCAGGGCTTTGTGGTGGAATGTGTGGGCATTCCTTTTAGGTGGATGTAGAATTGAACAGCTCTTTTCTGGATGTTGATCAGTCGCTGTTGTATTTCTGTTTCAGAATCCTATAAGAGAAGTCCAAGTAGCACAAGGACAATCCAAAACGATTACGGTATTTATTATTATTATTTATTATTATTATTTATTATTATTATTATTATTATTATTATTATTATTATTATTATTATTAGGATCCATGTGGTCTGACACGTAACGGAAAATACATTAGACAAAAATACTTTACAATTTACATGTAAAGACTTTACAAATAGACCAGACAGTTGTAATACCTGAAAGGTAACGTTTAATGTGGGTGTGAAACCGTTGAATCGTATCCGTTTTCACACTCACAAGTCTGCCTCATTGTATGTGCAACATTCACTCAGTCCAGGTTGATTTGAGAATGTTGCATGTAATGACTTGATGTGCATTCAACAAGGCCTGCTGTTCACCGGTTCACTGAATACACCGCTGATCATTTGACTGTTCCTAGGTGGGGTCGGGCCGTGGGACGCGGGGCCTGTAGTCGTCACGGCGGTACACCCGTTCACGGGGCAACAGCCTGGCGACCTGAGCTTCAACCCTGGCGACCGCATCACTGTGGTTACCAAGACAGAGTCACAGTATGACTGGTGGGAGGGAACGCTGAACGGACGGACCGGAATCTTCCCCGCTAACTTCGTCTCCTACCCCTGAACACACACTCACACTCTCTCTCTCACACACAGGTCTGTCACACACATGGACACTTATATTGCTGGGAGTAATGTTTTCAACACACTACATGGACACATGATGTCCCACACTCTGTAACACGAACACTCTCCACAATGTTCAAGACTCACACTAACTGACTCTGATTACTACAGTTCAGGGGAAGGTCTTCCTATTGGACGGTATGGGTAGTCACGCTGTCTTCCTATTGGACGGTGTGGGTAGTCACGCTGTCTTCCTATTGGACGGTATGGGTAGCCACCCTGTCTTCCTATTGGACGGTATGGGTAGTCACGCTGTCTTCCTATAGGACGGTATGGGTAGTCACGCTGTCTTCCTATTGGACGGTATGGGTAGTCACGCTGTCTTCCTATAGGGCGGTATGGGTAGCCACGCTGTCTTCCTATTGGACGGTATGGGTAGCCACGCTGTCTTCCTATTGGACGGTATGGGTAGCCACGCTGTCTTCCTATAGGACGGTATGGGTAGCCACCCTGTCTTCCTATAGGACGGTATGGGTAGTCACGCTGTCTTCCTATAGGACGGTATGGGTAGTCACGCTGTCTTCCTATTGGACGGTATGGGTAGCCACCCTGTCTTCCTATAGGACGGTATGGGTAGCCACGCTGTCTTCCTATAGGACGGTATGGGTAGCCACCCTGTCTTCCTATTGGACGGTATGGGTAGTCACGCTGTCTTCCTATTGGACGGTATGGGTAGTCACGCTGTCTTCCTATTGGACGGTATGGGTAGTCACGCTGTCTTCCTATTGGACGGTATGGGTAGCCACCCTGTCTTCCTATAGGACGGTATGGGTAGCCACCCTGTCTTCCTATTGGACGGTATGGGTAGTCACGCTGTCTTCCTATTGGACGGTATGGGTAGCCACGCTGTCTTCCTATTGGACGGTATGGGTAGCCACCCTGTCTTCCTATTGGACGGTATGGGTAGTCACGCTGTCTTCCTATTGGACGGTATGGGTAGTCACGCTGTCTTCCTATTGGACGGTATGGGTAGTCACGCTGTCTTCCTATTGGACGGTATGGGTAGCCACCCTGTCTTCCTATAGGACGGTATGGGTAGCCACCCTGTCTTCCTATAGGACGGTATGGGTAGCCACCCTGTCTTCCTATAGGACGGTATGGGTAGCCACCCTGTCTTCCTATAGGACGGTATGGGTAGCCACCCTGTCTTCCTATAGGACGGTATGGGTAGCCACCCTGTCTTCCTATTGGACGGTATGGGTAGCCACGCTGTCTTCCTATAGGACGGTATGGGTAGTCACGCTGTCTTCCTATTGGACGGTATGGGTAGTCACGCTGTCTTCCTATTGGACGGTATGGGTAGTCACGCTGTCTTCCTATTGGACGGTATGGGTAGCCACGCTGTCTTCCTATAGGACGGTATGGGTAGCCACCCTGTCTTCCTATAGGACGGTATGGGTAGCCACCCTGTCTTCCTATTGGACGGTATGGGTAGCCACCCTGTCTTCCTATAGGACGGTATGGGTAGCCACCCTGTCTTCCTATAGGACGGTATGGGTAGCCACCCTGTCTTCCTATAGGACGGTATGGGTAGCCACCCTGTCTTCCTATAGGACGGTATGGGTAGCCACCCTGTCTTCCTATAGGGCGGTATGGGTAGTCACGCTGTCTTCCTATAGGACGGTATGGGTAGCCACCCTGTCTTCCTATTGGACGGTATGGGTAGTCACGCTGTTTCCTATTGGACGGTATGGGTAGCCGCGCTGTCTTCCTATAGGACGGTATGGGTAGCCACGCTGTCTTCCTATAGGACGGTATGGGTAGCCACGCTGTCTTCCTATAGGACGGTATGGGTAGTCACGCTGTCTTCCTATTGGACGGTATGGGTAGTCACGCTGTCTTCCTATTGGACGGTATGGGTAGCCACGCTGTCTTCCTATAGGACGGTATGGGTAGCCACCCTGTCTTCCTATAGGACGGTATGGGTAGCCACCCTGTCTTCCTATTGGACGGTATGGGTAGCCACGCTGTCTTCCTATAGGACGGTATGGGTAGCCACGCTGTCTTCCTATAGGACGGTATGGGTAGCCACGCTGTCTTCCTATTGGACGGTATGGGTAGCCACGCTGTCTTCCTATAGGACCGTTCCTACCTGAACTTTACTCTGTGGCTCGCTATAGTCCAGTTCATTAAGGTCAGCCTGCTTCTGAAACCGTTCAAAACAGGGAGGGACCTACCTGAATTTGTCCAATAGAAACTCTTGTTTTCATTGCAAAACCGTTTTTCTACAGTGTTTTGATTAATGAATGTTAATGATGTTACCAGCCAGCTCTGTTCACTTCTAGAGACCCGAACCACGCTGGGAAGGGTGATGTAGAAAGACTATATCCGAGCCAGTGCAGTGCAGTTTGGGTCGGCAAGATGGTGTGAATAAGGTACCAGTTTTAGAGCATTGAACAGAGGAAAGCTACAGAACGGTGCTGTTAATCTGTTATATTCTCACTCGTTATATTATATGCTGTACGGCAAGTCACAAATTGGCTTGGCAAGGGTGTTTGGCATTATATTACAATGAAGTCGATAGATCATTTTATTTGTTTTGTTTCTATTAAAATGCATTATAGATCATCTGTACCTGCCGGTTATTTTATGCTCTGTAGTTTCTGGGATTATGTGCAGTATTTTACATTTTACTCCGTACTGCCGTTTTTGTATGATGCTGGATCAAAAGTATTTAATATAAAATAATCTGTTTTATCTTAACATCTGTATGTAATGATAGTTTGTACGGATTTCTCTCTGAATGTGTGTGTGGATATGTATTAAAGAACCTTGTCTGTAAGAGGGTGTAGTTTTGTCTTCTGGCCACAGGAGGGCGATGTACTCCTGTCTCTACTGCCAATCAGGATGCTGTCCCATTTTCTACCTTCACCTAATATGCCCGTGTCATGCATTTTAAAAGCATTGAATTGGTGCAAGCATGGCTGGTCTGGCTGTAATATCAGTGATTTCTTTAAGTCAAATTTCCCCATGTCCACTTGCCAACACACCACTCACAAACACTGTGTGTGTGTGTGGTAAATTATTGTCCAGGGTGTGTGGTGTGGTGTGTGTGTGTGTGAATGATTGTCCAGGGTGTGTGAAGTTCTACCTTGGAATAGTAGATTATTGCCCTGGGGAAAAGACATGCGTTCTTATGAAATTGAAAATTCCATATTTTTTAATTTAATAGCAAAGAACAGAACATCTGTACAGGACAACATTCCTCACCCTGTCATGGGCCTATAAGAACACAACAGCAGAGACTGAGGCACAGTCTGTCATATCACGTCTGGCCCTGACACCGGACAGGACAACGTTCCTCGCCCTGTCAGTGGGGCAGAGACTGAGGCACAGTCTGTCATATCGCGTCTGGCCCTGACACCGGACAGGACAACGTTCCTCGCCCTGTCAGTGGGGCAGAGACTGAGGCACAGTCTGTCATATCACGTCTGGCCCTGACACCGGACAGGACAACGTTCCACACAACTACAGTCGTCTGCGTTAAAAAGAGAACACGGCAACAAGACCACACCCCCTTTTAACGATAAGACGGCCTCCATCTCCCGTCACCTCAACATCCCTTGCACCTTGGTGACCTATTTCGACACTGTTTCATGTTAACACGGTAGTCTGCAAGGCAAGGTAACAGTGTAGAAACGGCGGTAAGGTAAGTGACGTTTAAGAATAACGCGTACTAAAACACACACGGAACCTCCCTGAACAGCTGTTTATACAAAGGCCCGTTTCCTCGCATCACAAAGACACACATACTTTGTTCACTTGCTAGTTGGAACCAAGGAACTGGCGTGTTCTAACTGGTTGGAGTTATACGCGTTCAAACCAATTGGCAAGTTTGCCATTTCAGAATATCCTAGGCCACAATACACACACACACACAGTAACCCTAAACGCACAAACACACACACACACACACACACAGTAACCCTAAACGCACACACACACACACACACACACACACAGTAACCCTAAACGCACACACACACACACACACACACACACACACACACACACACACAGTAACCCTAAACGCACAAACACACACACAGTAATCCTAAACGCACACACACACAGTAATCCTAAACGCACACACACACACACACACACACACACACAGTAACCCTAAACGCACACACACACAGTAACCCTAAACGCACACACACACAAACACACACACACACACACACACACAGTAACCCTAAACGCGCACACACACACAGTAACCCTAAACACACACACACACAGTAACCCTAAACACACACACACAGTAACCCTAAACACACGCACGCACACACACACACACACACAGTAACCCTAAACACACGCACACACACACACGGCTCTGCGTTAAGTCCAATGCAGCAGTCTTTCAATATCAAATCATTTCTGGTTAATTAATTACATTACCGTAATAAAAATGGTTTCTGTTTTTTTAGCAACAAAAAAAATTGTCAAGCAATAATTTTGCTAGGACTGTTGAGTGTGAAGGGGAAAACTGAAAACTACAGTAGCTGTTATTGGCAGAGAGGTTTGGAACTCTCTTTTGTTATTGGTCTGTTAACCAATTTACCGCATGGTGATGTCACCATGGAAAGCCAAAACTCCCGCCCATACAAACCTGCTGATTTGAGGTCATAACACTGATAAAACATATTCACACTTTTACAGTGTTTGTGTTCGTTTCATCAACTGTTATACTAGAACGTAGGGAGAAAGTAGGGCCCTATAAAATCTGCCTTGCAGATGGAATCACGGAATCCAGACATTTTAAAATGGAATTTAACAATATTCAAGCATTTCTTTAATTTATTTTATTTGCTCAAGTTAATACGGATCGGCGTTCCGTCAACAAATGTCGGAACATAGAAGTGTCTTAAATCGGCTGAAAAACTTAAATTCTTGTTAATCTAACTGCACTGTCCAATTCAGAGTAGCTATTACTGTGGAAAAAAATGCCATGCTATTGTTTGAGAGCTCCAACAAAACACTTTTTTTCAACGTGATAGGTTTGATAAATTCACCGCTGAAGGTGAAATGTGGACTTACATTCTGAAATCTTGCTCTGATTTATCATCCAAAGGGTCCCAGAGATTTTACACGAACATGAAGTGTCATTGTCTTAGATAAAAATCATTTTTCATATCCTAAAAAGGTCCATATACCACGAACAATCGATTTTTGTATTTCCACTCGTTCATTTTGAAAAGAAAGTAAATTGTGAAAATCTCACCCTAAACGTAGTACAAAAAACAAACACTGGTTGTTTTCTTTCTTTGTATTTTCTTCTACCAGATCTATAGTTTTATGTTCTCCTACATTCAATTAGCATTTCCACAAACTTCATAGTGTTTCCTTTCAAATGGTATCAAGAATATGCATATCCTTACTTCAGGTCCTGAGCTACAGACAGATAGAGTTGGGTATGTTGTTGTAGGTGATTTTTTTTTTTTTTTTTTAAACTGGGCTGTCCCTACGAAGATTTCAAATATATGACATTAACAAAGTATATCAATGATTGGTATTTTCCCGCAATTATCTGAAAGGGCACAGGAAAGCCCCTGTGTGTGTGTGTTGTGTTGTGTTGTGTGGTGCTCCTTTGTGCAGCCGTTAGCGTTGACGCTAATAATAACCGTCTGCTGATAGATCGGAAGGCTTTTCCGAAAAGAAAAAAAACAACTTCACAATTAAATGTGAACTTACAATGCAGCCTCTGCCTACCTGGCAGAATGATCTCATGATTATGTGCATGAATCCAGTAGCCATTTTGTTTCGTCAACTCTGCATCACTTGACATGAGCGCTACAGAAACACCGCTAACCAAACAAAGGCTGTTCCTAGATTTTTCCCAGACCTCAAAAGTGGTTTTGATCTTTGTTGTGGCATTTAGAACATCACGTGTTATTTTCCTATTTAAAAAGGTGTGATTTTTGAGAGAAAACTATTGAAAAATTCAACGAAATTTGTGAAAAAAAATCTAACCAAATCAAGAGAAGGAGAATGCAGATTTTTTTATAGGGAGCTAAGAATGTTCTCCACAGGCTGGGACAGACCAGATCACACAGATGTACAGTTTAAACAGTAAAACCAGGGTCCTGTTCAGTTGGGCACAACGTGACACAAAAATGATTACAACTTATTGGACACTGTTCGGCTTAGTATCTCAGTGTTCCATGGACCTTTTTAAATACATGTGTCAACAGCGTGTGTGTGTGTGTGTGTGTGTGTGCAGAGTGTTTTCATTTGAGTTGGGTTCCTGTGGGTGGTGGGAGGGTTTTCCCGGGGTCTGTGTCTCCCAGGAATGGACAGGCCTTGTCAGCTGGGGTGTCCACTGAGCGCCTGTCGGGAAATACACATCTGAGCTGGAGAGACGTTCACATGTGGCTCTATTGAACCTATTTCTTGGTCCAGGACTCTCTGAGTAGCAGGTCACAATACCCGCTGGACACAAATTGGTTGAATCATGTTTGTTCCACATAAAACAAAATTATTAAATGTAATGAGGATGAATCAATGTGGGAAAACTAATCGAATTTGCAAAAAAGTAAAACGTTAAAAATACATTTTATTGGACATTTAAACCCGAAATGAAATGACGTGATTCACATTGTTTGATTTCATGTAGATTTCACGTTAAGTTGACAACTCCGTTAAATGTAAATACAAAATTGTATGTTTAACTGGCGTCTGTGCCCAGCTGGTAGGGACTGAAACAGGTCATTACACATGGTAGAAGGGAAGGGGGGAGTGGGACGAGAGAGGTGGGGAGGACGAGAGAGGGGGGGGGTAAATAGTTAACCTAAAATAAGAAGTTATGTAACACTGAGATATACACACACTGACAGACACACCAGCTTTCTGAACTCTTGAGTATAGGTCATAGCATTTCATGCCAGCTGCTGTTGACAAACTGAAGAGAGAGATAGACCACTTCAAGTGTGTAACACTCACAGTCAAACACACACCATTTAGCTCCACAGTAGCCAGCGAGGTATGTGTAAGGCTACATGTTTTTGTCTTAGTGTGTGCATAACTTGTGAATTTGGGTGTGTGTGTGTGTCAAAAGGTCTCTTACCTTGTGAAGCATGATGACCAGGCTAATGGGAGGTGTAGCCTGGGTTGTCTGTCACAGTCCTCCAGCGAATCAGGGAGCGGCACACCGCTGGTCTCCGGTAGCAACAGACACAGTCCCGCCCCGACAATGGGGCCACTCCCATAAAGAATCATAGCGGCCAATGGGATGGTTTCTCCTCTAGGACTGACCACCGCATTGAGGATACACCCCACTCTGTAACACAGACACACCAAGCCCACACACTTCTGTCTGAAACAGACACACACACACACACACACAGTTAAGATACAGCCTGCCCGTACAACTCAAACATACACATATTGCACAAAACAGAGATACACACACACACACACACACATCAGGTATTACTCAAGCATGGAGATAAGATGACCTTTGACCCAGGCGAGTGTGTGAGGTCAATAGATAAGTGCTGTGTGTCTGCTGGGTTGAGATAGGGACTAGTCCTGTCAGGGGTCAGACACAGACACACACACACACACACACACACACACACTCTGTACCTGATGAGTGTAGGGAAGAGCTCGATGCCATAGAGTAAAGAGACAAACACACTGGTCTGCATACACAGCTTCCCCACCAGGGCCAGAGCCATCACCAACCCTGGGACAGCTACACACACACACACACACACACACACACACACAGTGTTGGATCACTGGAGGTTGTGTCGATGTGTTTGTTGTGTCGGTGTGTGTGTGTGCGTGTGTGTTTACCGTAGAAGCGTGATGCGAGCAGGGACAGCAGGCAGAAGGAGCCACTGAGGAGCAGGGACAGCATGCTGATTGGGCGTCTGCCACAGCGGGCCAATAGGAATGGGACAAGCAAGCAGGGTGTCTCTGATAGGCCGCTGAAGAACTGAGCCAGGAAGACATCCACCCCGAAACGCCCGACATTCAGACAGATACCGTAGTACGTCAGGGCTGACGTTAGCCTAACACACACACATACACAGTGGGGAGAGACAGCATCATACACAGTGGGGAGAGACAGCATCATACACAGTGGGGAGAGACAGCATCAGACACAGGGCGGAGAGACAGCATCAGACACAAGGGGAGAGACAGCATCATACACAGTGGGGAGAGACAGCATCATACACAGTGGTGAGAGACAGCATCATACACAGGGTGGAGAGACAGCATCAGACACAGGGTGGAGAGACAGCATCATACACAGGGCGGAGAGACAGCATCATACACAGGGCGGAGAGACAGCATCATACACAGGGCGGAGAGACAGCATCATACACAGGGCGGAGAGACAGCATCATACACAGGGCGGAGAGACAGCATCATACACAGGGCGGAGAGACAGCATCATACACAGGGCGGAGAGACAGCATCAGACACAGGGCGGAGAGACAGCATCATACACAGGGCGGAGAGACAGCATCATACACAGGGCGGAGAGACAGCATCATACACAGGGCGGAGAGACAGCATCATTCACAGGGCGGAGAGACAGCATCAGACAAATGCTGTAGAACAAATGGAGTACAGCGGTAGAACCTGACAACCTCTCTTTTTTTTTTCTACACACTTTCAGTGAGCTACAAAAGTGCCACATGTTGTTTTATCTCTGTACTCCAGCACATTTTAAATGATACTATGAGGTTAAAGTTCACTGGCAGCTTTAATTTGAGGGTATTTTCATCGTGATTGTTGTGCTAGGAATATGGGGCCAAATACTACACTTTGGACACTTTTCAATACACAGAGGGGAATTCGTCCCAATTACTTTCCATCTCCTAAAATGGAGGGACTGTGTACACAAAGTGCTGTAATTTCTAAACGGTCCACCCGATATGGATGAAAACACCTTCAAATTAAAGCTGACAGTCCTGCACTTTAACA
>NC_048583.1:60498753-60561253 GCF_013265735.2 Oncorhynchus mykiss | reverse complement strand
GAATACTTTCGCAAGGCACTGTAAGTAGTTTAGCTCATCTGGTAGACTCGTGTCACTGGGCAGCTCTCGGCTGTGCTTCCCTTTGTAGTAATGGTTTGCAAGCCCTGCCACATCCGATGAGAGTCAGAGCTGGTGTGGTATGATTTGATCTTAGTCCTGTATTGACCCTTTGCCTGTTTGATGGTTCGTCGGAGGGCATAATGTGATTTCTTATAAGCTTCCCGGGTTAGAGTCCCGTTCCTTGAAAGCAGCAGCTCTAGCATTTAGCTCAGTGCGGATGTTGCCTGTAATCCATGACTTCTGGTTGGGGTGTGTACTGTCACTGTGGGGGATGACGTCATCGATGCACTTATTGATGAAGTCAATGACTGATGTGGTGTACTCCTCAATGCCATTGGAGGAATCCTGGAACATAATTCCAGTCTGCCAGCAAAACAGTCCTGTAGCGTAGCATCTGCTTCATCTGACCACTTTCTTTATTGATCTCGTCACTGGTGCTTCCTGCTTTCATTTTTGCTTGTAAGAACGTATCAGGAGGATGTAATTATACTCAGATTTGCCAAATGGAGGGCGAGGGAGAGCTTTGTACGTACTCTGTGTGTAGAGTTAAGGTGGTCCAGAGGTTTTTTTTTCTCCTCTGGTTGCACATTTAACATGCTGATAGAAATTTTATAAAATAGATTTAAGTTTTCCTGCATTAAAGTCCCGGGAAGTCCCTAGAAGCGCCGCCTCTGGATGAGTGCTTCCTGCTTTTGCTTTTATTCTCCTACATTCTTTTCACATTTCAACTTCAAAGTGTTTCCTTTCAAATGATACCAATAATATGCATATCCTTGCTTCAGGACCTGAGCAACAGACAGTTGGATTTGGGTATGTCATATGTCAAAAATTGAAAAAAAGGGGCAGATCCTGAGCAAATTGTTATTTACAATGACGGCCTACCGGGGAACTGTTGTTTACCTTGTCAGCTCGGGAATTCAATCCAGCAACCTTTCGGTTCCGGTTCCAACGCTCTAACCACTAGGCTACCTACCTCATCTCAGTACCCCACACATACAATGATCTGTTAGGTCCCCCAGTCGAGCAGTGCATTTCAAACACGGATTCAACCACACAAAGCAGGGAAATTTTCCAACGTCTCACAAAGAAGGGCACCTATTGGTAGATAAAAAAAAAGCAGACATTGAATATACCTTTGAGCAAGTTATTAATTACACTTTGGATGGTGTATCAATACACCCAGTCACTACAAAGATACAGGCGTTATTCCTAACTCAGTTGCCAGAGAGGAAGGAAACCACTCAAGGATTTCACCATGGGGCCAATGGTGACTTAAAACAGTTACATTTAATGGCTGGTGTTGGAAAAAACTGAGGAGGGATGAACAGTAGTAACTTCACAACACTAACCTAATTGACAGTGAAAAGAAGGAAGCCTGTACAGAATAAAAAGATTCCAAAACATGCATCCTGTTTGCAACAAGGCACTAAAGTAATACTGCAAAAAATGTGGCAAAGCAATTCACTTTTTGTCCTGAATACAAAGTATTATGTTTAGGGGAGTACCACTCGGACTTCATCATGTAATGGGTATCCTTGTAATCGTTAAAGACTGGTGAGTTTTTCAGAATAAAAAAAATGGAATAGAGCTAAGTATGTAAATACAGGCAAAATTCTAAAAGAAAACCTGGTTCAGTCTGCTTTCCACCAGACACTCGGAGATGAATTCACCTTTCAGCAGGAGAATAACCTAAAACAAAAGCTCAAATCTATACTGGAGTTGCTTCTTAAGGCTAGGGTGCAGTATTCGGATGACTGATGTGCCAAAAGTAAACTGCCTGTTACTCAGGCCCAGAAGCTAGGATATGCATGTAGCATTGGTAGCATTGGTCAGAAACCACTCTGAAGTTTCTAAAACTGTTAAAATAATCTCTGTAAGTATAACAGAACTGATATGGCAGGCAAAAACCAGAGGAGAATCCATCCAGATTATTGTTTTAGGTCACAGTCCGTTCAAATGCTTATTCAAAGGAATTCCTCCCAGATTGCAGTTCCTATGGATTCCACTAGATGTCAACAGTCTTTAGAAAGGGTTTCAGGCTTGTTTTTTGAAAAATTAATTAGAAGTTGTAGTTTTTCAAGGTGGCTCTCATTTGGACTGTAGACTTGTGGCGCTCGTGGATGAGGGCGTGCACCTCGTTATTTATCTCTGGTATTGAACATGCTACATTCTGTCTTAAATGTTATCCTTTATTTACATATTAGGGTACCTGAGGATTGATTAGAAATATTGTTTGACTTGTTTGGATAAAGTTTATTGGTAACTTTTCAGATTCCTTTGTTTGCATGTTGAACGTATGGAATGGGTGGATTACTGAATCAAACACCCCAAATAAACTGACTTTTTGGGGATTTAAAGGACTTTATTGAACAAAACAAACATTTGTTGTGTAGCTGGGACCCTTGGGATTGCAAACAGAGGAAGATTTTCAAAAGTAAGTGATTTATTTTATCGCTATTTCTGATTTTTGTGACGCCTCTGCTGGTTTGGAAAATGTTTTTAATGCTGGTGTACGCGGGGCGCTGTCCTCAGATAATCACATGGTATGCTTTCGCCATTAAATTTCAAATAAGACAGTGAATGTTCCTGAGTGACCAAGTTACAAGACCTAGAAATGGTTGTCTAGCGATGCTCAACATCCAATTTGACAGAGCTTGAAGAATTTTGAAAAGAATAATGGACAAATGTTACACAATCCCGGTGTGGAAAGCTCTTAGATACTTAACCAGAAAGACTCACAGCAGTAATTGCTGCCAAAAGTGCTTCTACAAAGTATTGACTCAGGTGTGTGAATACTTATGTAAATGAGATATTGCTCTATTTAATTTTCAATAAATTTGCAAACATTTCTAAAAACTTGTTTTCACTTTTTCACCATGGGGTTTTGTGTGTAGATGGGTGAGAAAATCCAGTCAAGGTGTATCAATACCTTTTGCCGGCACTGTAGCTGCTGTGATTGGCTGGTGTCTTGGGGGTGGCACACAGTCTGGGAAACAGTATGCTAACATTCTAACTTATTAAACTGATAATGAGCTCCAAATGTAACAGTATAACTTTAGACCGTCCCCTCGCCCATACCCGGGCGCGAACCAGGGACCCTCTGCACACATTAACAACAGTCACCCTCGAAGCATCGTTACCCATCGCTCTACAAAAGCCGCAGAGCAAAGGGGAACTACTACTTCAAGGTCTCAGAGCAAGTGATGTCACCGATTTAAACGCTATTTAGCGCGCACCACCGCTAACTAAGCTAGCCGTTTCACATCCGTTACACAAACACAAATGAAAGCATGACGTTAGCGTGAAACGTACCATTTCTTAGCTTAGCAATCAGTGAAAAGGTATGTTCTTATCCACCATGGGCTTTATCATCAATGCATCCTATTTATAGACTTTATTTCTTGATCTTGACAAAACAACTTTGTTATGTTGATCATAATCATGAGATAATCAAGGGCGGGGGAAAAAAATAATTATCTTCATATGTCCTCTCTGGACCAGACACAGCTGCTATGGCATTGGTGTCAATGGGAGACACTACTGGTTAAATAGATCGGTCTGGAACAGAGGGTTGTTTTCTATTGTAAAAGGCCTGAGTGACGCCCATGCATACCCCACAAGACATGCCACACGAGGTCTCTTCACTGTCCCCAAGTCCAGAACAGACATTGGGAGGCACACAGTACTACATAGAGCCTACATGGAACTCTATTCCACATCAGGTAGTTGATGCAAGCAGTAGAATCAGAATTTCTTTTTTAAAAGATAAATATACACCTTATGGAACAGCGGGGACTGTGAAGAGACACACACAGGCACAGACACACATACACATAACATGTTTACTCACATTATCTCTATCCGTGTCGTTCCCCTGCGTGATCTCATCCTGTGTCTGTAACAATACCGATATAAGTGACACGTTCATCTCGCGCACCTCCCCGGGAGTGCGGTTCTGTTTGCGCGCACTACTAGAAGAGACTTCATCTTCTCCGGTTTGACTCTTGTTCGGTAACTGACTGGGGACGTTAGCGCACGAGGAGGCTGCTCTGCTGACAGTGAAGACATCAAGGAAGAAAAGAAACGCCGTGAAGAAGAATATGAGAGCGAGCCGCAAGTACACCGCGAGCTGCAATGGAGCCATAGGACTCTTCTATATCACTCACTCTCTCTCTCCGCTCAGCGCCTATCTCACCAGACAGCGGAGCTGAAGGGACTGTTACACCCGTAAAGTCCTGGAACTCCCGTCAAGTCTTGTTAGCGCAATAAGTACTGTAAAAGCAAAGTCTAATCATTTCAAATCGCGACAAAGTGGTCAGGGGTGAATAAATACCTAACCCACAGTCCTCTGCATTAGACTTCCTCCCCATTGCCTGGGGGTCGAGTTGACCTGAACCTAGAAATTCTATAGAACTACTTTACCACTTCTCTCTCCCCCCTCTTTTCTCCCCATTCCTTCTCTCACCCCCCTCTCTCTTTTCTCCCCATTCCTTCTCTCACCCCTCTCTCTCTTTTCTCCCCATTCTTTCTCTCCCCCCTCTCTCTTTTCTCCCCATTCCTTCTCTTCCCCCCTCTCTCTTTTCTCCCCATTCCTTCTCTTCCCCCTCTCTCTTTTCTCCCCATTCCTTCTCTCCCCCTCTCTCTTTTCTCTCCATTCATGTTCCCTCCCTTTTCCTTCTCTCTCCCCCTCTCTTTTCTCCCCATTCCTTCTCTCCCCCCTCTCTCTTTTCTCTCCATTCATGTTCACTCCCTTTTCCTTCTCTCTCCCCCCTCTTTTCTCCCCATTCCTTCTCTCCCCCCTCTCTCTTTTCTCTCCATTCATGTTCCCTCCCTTTTCCTTCTCTCTCCCCCTCTCTTTTCTCCCCATTCCTTCTCTCCCCCCTCTCTCTTTTCTCTCCATTCATGTTCACTCCCTTTTCCTTCTCTCTCCCCCCTCTTTTCTCCCCATTCCTTCTCTCCCCCCTCTCTCTTTTCTCTCCATTCATGTTCCCTCCCTTTTCCTTCTCTCTCCCCCCTCTTTTCTCCCCATTCCTTCTCTCCCCCCTCTCTCTTTTCTCTCCATTCATGTTCCCTCCCTTTTCCTTCTCTCTCCCCCCTCTTTTCTCCCCATTCCTTCTCTCCCCCCTCTCTCTTTTCTCTCCATTCATTTTCACTCCCTTTTCCTTCTCTCTCCCCCTTAGTTCTTTCCGTCCCATTCTCTTTCTCATACACACAAACCCACACCAACTACTGTTGTCCTGTGAAAGGCTCAGAACCCCTCTGTGAGAGAGTAATGGGGCATGCAGTATTTATTTTTTTACAGTTTTTTCCAATTGTTAACGCACGATTGCTGAAACTACATCTCAGGTACTTAAAGCTTTAAACATAAAAACTCAAAACAGTTAGCATATTTACCCAAAACCCCACAGTCATCTTGGGAAATGAAACACACCAATCAAAAATCATGTATTCCCTGCTCAAAATGAAACTCTGCTTTCAAATGAGACACACGTCAAATTAATCTAACTTAGTGACAACAGAGATCACACTAATGGGACATATTCAAAACACTACTATCAGAACCTATTTTCAGTGTAAAGACTAAAGATGTTGTTATACTGTAAATTGTTTGTGTGTACTCAAATAAAAAAAAATTAAGTTTTATATTTCAACGTGACTCATTACATGACAGCATACTGTAAACACACATACAGTCAAAATACAAACATACAGTAAATATATATTGGAATATGCAAAGGAAGACAAATAGTCCTATTTGTACTACTGTACTGTATGTTAGATCAATAAACTGTCAAAATACAGTAGTATCTAAATCATAAGTCAAGAAACAAATACTCCGTTACGAAAACAAAATCAGTCATGTCTGTTGTTTTGGTCCAGCCACACATTTTCATCAACATCACAGGCAATATATTCTGGAAGCAGTTGTCATGGAAGCAGTTGCGGACCTGAGCAGCCCAATGGGAAACGCACGTTGTCCCAAATGAGAACTTTTGCTGCTCAGGATCACCTGGTGTCTCTCTGCTCAGGATCACCTGGTGTCTCTCTGCTCAGGATCACCTGGACCGTCTCTGCTCAGGATCACCTGGTGTCTCTCTCTGCTCAGGATCACCTGGACCGTCTGCTCAGGATCACCTGGTGTCTCTCTCTGCTCAGGATCACCTGGACCGTCTCTGCTCAGGATCACCTGGTGTCTCTCTCTGCTCAGGATCACCTGGACCGTCTCTGCTCAGGATCACCTGGTGTCTCTCTGCTCAGGATCACCTGGACCGTCTCTGCTCAGGATCACCTGGTGTCTCTCTGCTCAGGATCACCTGGACCGTCTCTGCTCAGGATCACCTGGTGTCTCTCTCTGCTCAGGATCACCTGGACCGTCTCTGCTCAGGATCACCTGGTGTCTCTCTCTGCTCAGGATCACCTGGACCGTCTCTGCTCAGGATCACCTGGTGTCTCTCTCTGCTCAGGATCACCTGGACCGTCTCTGCTCAGGATCACCTGGTGTCTCTCTCTGCTCAGGATCACCTGGACCGTCTCTGCTCAGGATCACCTGGTGTCTCTCTCTGCTCAGGATCACCTGGACCGTCTCTGCTCAGGATCACCTGGTGTCTCTCTGCTCAGGATCACCTGGTGTCTCTCTGCTCAGGATCACCTGGTGTCTCTCTGCTCAGGATCACCTGGTGTCTCTCTGCTCAGGATCACCTGGACCGTCTCTGCTCAGGCTGAAAAAGATGGTCATTTAAGGTGTTCAGGAGAGGGTGGCATGGCAGTGTTGTATGGTCCAAGGGTGGCATGGCGGTGTTGTATGGTCCAAGGGTGGCATGGTGGTGTTGTATGGTCCAAGGGTGGCATGGCAGTGTTGTATGGTCCAAGGGTGGCATGGCAGTGTTGTATGGTCCAAGGGTGGCATGGCAGTGTTGTAAGGTCCAAGGGTGGCATGGCAGTGTTGTATGGTCCTAGGGTGGCATGGCGGTGTTGTATGGTCCAAGGGTGGCATGGCAGTGTTGTATGGTCCTAGGGTGGCATGGCAGTGTTGTATGGTCCAAGGGTGGCATGGCAGTGTTGTATGGTCCAAGGGTGGCATGGCAGTGTTGTATGGTCCAAGGGTGGCATGGCAGTGTTGTATGGTCCTAGGGTGGCATGGCGGTGTTGTATGGTCCAAGGGTGGCATGGCAGTGTTGTATGGTCCAAGGGTGGCATGGCAGTGTTGTATGGTCCTAGGGTGGCATGGCGGTGTTGTATGGTCCAAGGGTGGCATGGCAGTGTTGTATGGTCCTAGGGTGGCATGGCGGTGTTGTATGGTCCAAGGGTGGCATGGCAGTGTTGTATGGTCCTAGGGTGGCATGGCAGTGTTGTATGGTCCTAGGGTGGCATGGCAGTGTTGTATGGTCCCTGGGTGACATGGGGGTGTTGTATCGTCCAAGGGTGGCATGGCGGTGTTGTATGGTCCAAGGGTGGCATGGCGGTGGAGGATCCCATTGTGGCTCATAGCTGTGCATATGGTGACATTTCCCCCCGCGCTGGCCAGGTACCTCTCTCTGATGTTATGGAAGATGGCAGGGTTTTTTAAGCCTCTGTTGTTGGATTTCCCGCAGTCTTATGGCATTATTATGTTTAACTACCATTTGCACAACGGCAGCTTTCCTGTTCGTGGTGGTCGTCTTTCAGTTATACTACAGTTTTTTTTCCTTCTGAATGCTGAAACACTAGCAGTGATTCTTGAAGCACCACCTCTGAAACCATTAACATTTGGAGCCAATGCATTTACCAAGTGTGCCAGACTGAATGCACGTTCTCTGCTTTACACTCAGGTTGTAATTTTATAACACACTTCTAGCAATACTGTAAACACTGGTCTCTACGTTGCTACACTATTTCACAAATTGCCTTTCCACATTGACACATGTGAAAAGCCTTTTAGCTAATGAGTTCACTTACAAATCAGAGCTTGAGCTCTATAAATAGGCCACAGGTAAACAGTTGGTTTGAACAACAATGGAGGGCAATGTTGGACAGAGAGTAAGAGGGGTGAGAACTAGAGGAGGAAGAGGAGGACGAGGAAGAGGAAGAGGAGAACGAGGAGGTGAAGAAGTAGGAGGAGGACGAGGAGGAGGAAGAGGTGAAGTAAGACCGGAGAGAAGGAGAGGACGGGGAAGAGGAATAGGAGTCAGGAACACAATAACTGATGAAATCAGAGGGACTGTGGTTGACCATGTTGTCAACCATGGGATGAGCATGAGGGAGGCTGGGTAACGGGTTCAACCAAATCTGAGCCGCTATACTGTTGCAGGAATCATCTGGATATTTAGAAATGAGAACCGGTAAGTAACTCTTAGTGCTGTAGTCTTAATGGTACAGTAATATGTAGTGTACTTTCATAATGAGAAGGATCTATCACTAAAACCATTCAAATGTTTTTACAGAACTGCAAGAAAACCAGTATCTGGGGGAAGAGGTTGACTGTTCACCCCAGAGCAGGAGACCCACATTGTAAATATGGTCATGGTCATCAGACTCAGAATTGCAGGACCACATAATGGCAGGTAACACCATATTCCAAAACGATAACAGAGTGAGTCTCTCTGCACTGTCTCGTCTACTGAAACGCAATAGAATTAGGATGAAGTAGCTATACAGAGTCCCTTGCGAAAGAAACTCAGGCCGTGTAAAACAACTGAGATATGAATATGTGCAGGTAAGCTATACAATCCTGTCATTGGTACTGGATCTGGGAGTGTTTGGTGCTACCTCATATTGACTGATCCCTGTCTTTTCCTACTGCGTTACATTGTTTTGTCTTGTCTCTTTCAGAGAGTCATGGAGCCAGAAGCAGATGCAGTGCATATATGAGCTAATAAATGTGGAAAGAAGCAGGTTTCAACTTTGCAAAAAACAAGGGGCCGTGGCAGAAATATCATCTGACACCGTGCCATCATCAACGTCCCGGGACAACGTGGTGGCATCATAACAATGTGTGCGGCTGTTAGTCAAAACGGCATCCTTCACCATCACGCAATCCAAGGCCCATACAACACGGCACACATTATCACATTTCTGGACCCCCTCCACAACAGACTAATCCCTGATGACCAGGGGCCCTGAGCAGCCTAGGTACATTATCATCTGGGACAATGTTAGTTTCCACCGGGCTGCTGTGGTCCGCGATTGGTTCACAGGTCACCCACTTTTCATCGCGCTCAACCCACCCCCCCCCCCCCCCCCGCCCCTCCCCTCATATTCTATTCTCTGTTCTTGAATCCTATTGAAGAATTCTTCTCTGCCATGCGTTGGAAGGTGTACGATCGCCAGCCCCACCAACGCATACCCGTTCTACAGGCAATGGAGGAGACTTGTGGAGACATGGATCAGGGGTCACGCCAGGCCTGGATACGGGATTTCAGGCAATACTTCCCACGCTGCCTTCGTCAAGACAACATGTGATGTGGATGAAGTCTTGTGGCCAGACCCACAAAGAAGGTCAGATGTAGACATGTGATGTGGATGAAGTCTTCTGGCCAGACCCACAAAGAAGGTCAGATGTAGACATGTGATGTGGATGAAGTCTTCTGGCCAGACCCACAAAGAAGGTCAGATGTAGACATGTGATGTGGATGAAGTCTTCTGGCCAGACCCACAAAGAAGGTCAGATGTAGACATGTGATGTGGATGAAGTCGTCTGGCCAGACCCACAAACAAGGTCAGATGTAGACATGTGATGTGGATGAAGTCGTCTGGCCAGACCCACAAACAAGGTCAGATGTAGACATGTGATGTGGATGAAGTCGTCTGGCCAGACCCACAAAGAAGGTCAGATGTAGACATGTGATGTGGATGAAGTCTTCTGGCCAGACCCACAAAGAAGGTCAGATGTAGAAAAAAACAAATGTAGTTATTTTTCTTCTTTCTAGCACAAATGTTTTGGTTTTCCTTCTACTTCTGCATTTGTTGTTTATTTAGGAGTGTTAGAACATTTAGAGAAAAAAAAATATTATAATAATGTCAACCTTATTTGTATTGATAATGTGTTATGTTTGGAGTACACATCCATACTCTACACATGTGGATACCTGTGTGTTTATTACATGTGGATACCTGTGTGTTTATTACATGTGGATACCTGTGTGTTTATTACATGTGGATACCTGTGTGTTTATTACATATGGGATACCTGTGTGTTTATTACATGTGGATACCTGTGTGTTTATTACATGTGGATACCTGTGTGTTTATTACATGTGGATACCTGTGTGTTTATTACATGTGGATACCTGTGTGTTTATTACATGTGGATACCTGTGTGTTCATTACATATGGGATACCTGTGTGTTTATTACATGTGGATACCTGTGTGTTTATTACATGTGGATACCTGTGTGTTTATTACATGTGGATACCTGTGTGTTTATTACATGTGGATACCTGTGTGTTTATTACATGTGGATACCTGTGTGTTTATTACATGTGGATACCTGTGTGTTTATTACATGTGGATACCTGTGTGTTTATTACATGTGGATACCTGTGTGTTTATTACATGTGGATACCTGTGTGTTTATTACATGTGGATACCTGTGTGTTTATTACATATGGGATACCTGTGTGTTTATTACATGTGGATACCTGTGTGTTTATTACATGTGGATACCTGTGTGTTTATTACATGTGGATACCTGTGTGTTTATTACATGTGGATACCTGTGTGTTTATTACATGTGGATACCTGTGTGTTTATTACATGTGGATACCTGTGTGTTTATTACATGTGTGACAACACTGTATTGCAAACTGCTAACAGCCGTGCACCATCACATCCCCACTACATGTTAGTTGGCGTTGTATCCCATTGTCAAACTTGTTTTGTTGTGACCTGGCAGACACTTCCACCTATTACATTATTTCTGTCTTATGTACACTACCAGTCAAATGTTTTAGAACACCTACTCATTCAAGGAATTTTCTTTATTTTCCGCCAACACAAAACACTGCAAGTTGTTTTTAAAGATCCTTACTGTCATTTTATTTTTTTGTAATTTGAAATAGATTTTTAAGAAGTCTTTTTGTAAATGATTGTAAAGCCCAATATGGAAAAAAAACAACAGCCTCAACTGTTTTAAATGTATACAATCAGTTCCTAGTTGGTGCTTCGTGTGCTTATTCAACTGATGCTTTGTGTCTACTGTATTGACACACAAAATAGTTTTGCAAGAATTGTTTTGTGTTTCTGCAAGAGATGTCTAATGTTTTTGCTGGTTTGGTGTAAGGTTTTGGGGTTAGTGTGTAGAGTTTTAAAAAAATAGTCCATAGTTTTAAAGATAGTGGTTAAGCAACCAGAAAAAAAACTGTAAAACTAAATAGCATACAGTAGAGTAAACACTACAGTATACAAGATTAACATGTTACCAAGTAGTATAGCTCCCAATTTCCATACATACAGTAATATATTAAACATTTACTTTGTTTCCCCTTACAGTGTGTATTGGAATCTACAGTCTTTACTGTGCTTCATATTGTTCTACTGTCAAGTAGTAGAGAGGTCCGATGTCTGCGGTACAAACCTCTTCTCGTTCTGGAACGTTCTGAAGATGGATGCTACGGTGAAGCAGCACTCTCTGACCAGCCTCTCTCTCTCTCAAGGTCAAACCATGGTTGACCCCTCACTCCACCATAGTCGGCAGAATTTAATCAGAGATTACTCTCCTTGTTCTTGGTCCACCTCTCACTCTACCTCTACCTCCATCTCTACCTTTTACACCTCCACAGGTTTTGGGTCATTGGGCCTCATGGGCCAGTTTTAGTGTGTAAACAATTGGGGGAAGCTATAATACCAATTAGCAGCATCCGTTTCCTGAATAAGGAGGGAGTGTAAAACGCAGGAGGGTCTATAAAATACACGAGGGTCTATAAAATACAGGAGGGGCTATAAAACACAGGAGGGTCTATAAAACATAGGAGAGTCTATAAAACACAGGAGGGTCTATAAAACACAGGAGGGACTATAAAACACAGGAGGGTCTATAAAACACAGGAGGGTCTATAAAATACAGGAGGGTCTATAAAACACAGGAGGGTCTATAAAACACAGGAGGGACTATAAAACACAGGAGGGTCTATACAACAGGATGGTCTATAAAACAGGAGGGTCTATAAAACAGGAGGGTCTTTACAACAGGAGGGTCTATAAAACAGGAGGGTCTATAAAACAGGAGGGTCTATAAAACAGGAGGGTCTATACAACAGGAGGGTCTATAAAACAGGAGGGTCTATAAAACAGGAGGGTCTATAAAACAGGAGGGTCTATAAAACAGGAGGGTCTATAAAACAGGAGGGTCTTTACAACAGGAGGGTCTTTACAACAGGAGGGTCTATACAACAGGAGGGTCTTTACAACAGGAGGGTCTATACAACAGGAGGGTCTTTACAACAGGAGGGTCTTTACAACAGGAGGGTCTATACAACAGGAGGGTCTTTACAACAGGAGGGTCTATAAAACAGGAGGGCCTATAAAACAGGAGGGTCTATAAAACAGGAGGGTCTTTACAACAGGAGGGTCTATACAACAGGAGGGTCTATAAAACAGGAGGGTCTATAAAACAGGAGGGTCTTTACAACAGGAGGGTCTATAAAACAGGAGGGTCTATACAACAGGAGGGTCTATAAAACAGGATGGTCTTTACAACAGGAGGGTCTATAAAACAGCAGGGTCTATAAAACAGGAGGGTCTATAAAACAGGAGGGTTTATAAAACAGGAGGGTCTATACAACAGGAGGGTCTATAAAACAGGAGGGTCTATACAACAGGAGGGTCTATAAAACAGGAGGGTCTATAAAACAGGAGGGTCTATACAACAGGAGGGTCTATACAACAGGAGGGTCTATAAAACAGGAGGGTCTATAAAACAGGAGGGTCTATAAAACAGGAGGGTCTATAAAACAGGAGGGTCTTTACAACAGGAGGGTCTATAAAACAGGAGGGTCTATAAAACAGGAGGGTCTATAAAACAGGAGGGTCTATACAACAGGAGGGTCTATAAAACAGGAGGGTCTATACAACAGGAGGGTCTATAAAACAGGAGGGTCTATACAACAGGAGGGTCTATAAAACAGGAGGGTCTATACAACAGGAGGGTCTATAAAACAGGAGGGTCTATAAAACAGGAGGGTCTATACAACAGGAGGGTCTATACAACAGGAGGGTCTATAAAACAGGAGGGTCTATAAAACAGGAGGGTCTATAAAACACAACCATTTATTCACTGATGCTGGACTATCTGTATGTCCGTTCTTATACCTGTAAATGCCAAGTTCATTCACACACACACACACACACACACACGCACGCACGCACACACACACGCACACACACACACACACACAAACACACACACACACACACACACACGCACACACACACGCACGCACGCACACACGCACGCACGCACGCACGCACGCACGCACACACACACACACACACACACACACACACACACACACGGTGATGGAATACATTAAGAAGTCCTTCAGCATGGTTTGTAAATGAAGTTGATGTGTATTTTCCACAGTGACACAGAAGCAGCAGTGTACGTGTTTTACTATCACAGCTGTCAACACACTGCAGGACCGAGACAAGAGTCCCAATGTACTGTACCATGTAGATCTCTAAACCCCCAGCACCACCACCCTCCTGTGGCAGACTGTTGTATCTTACACGTCTCTCTAGACATCCAGGTTGCCTCCACACACAATGTTCAGCCGTCTCGTTTCCTCTACAGTAGTTGATTCACTCGGGGACGGCACGTGATACCGTAGAATTTCCTGTTTAGAGCAGATATCCTTGTCTGTCAGGTAGGAATAGGGTGTCGTCTCAGGTCTATTTTTCTGCATTTCTATCTTTAAAGTTGCTATGTACTGTAACTGTTTGGTGTGACCCAACCAAATTCACATTGAAATGTATGTTATAGATCTGTCATTCTCATTGAAAGCCAGTCTAAGGAGTGGTAGATCTGTTATATGTGTTATAGATCTGTCATTCTCATTGAAAGCCAGTCTAAGGAGTGGTAGATATGTTTTATGTGTTATAGATCTGTCATTCTCATTGAAAGCCAGTCTAAGGAGTGGTAGATCTGTTCTATGTGTTATAGATCTGTCATTCTCATTGAAAGCCAGTCTAAGGAGTGGTAGATATGTTCTATGTGTTATAGATCTGTCATTCTCATTGAAAGCCAGTCTAAGGAGTGGTAGATCTGTTCTATGAGTTACAGATCTGTCATTCTCATTGAAAGCCAGTCTAAGGAGTGGTAGATCTGTTCTGTGTTATAGATCTGTCATTCTCATTGAAAGCCAGTCCAAGGAGTGGTAGATCTGTTCTATGTGTTATAGATCTGTCATTCTCTTTGAAAGCCAGTCTAATGAGTGGAAGATCTGTTCTATGAGTTATAGATCTGTCATTCTCATTGAAAGCCAGTCCAAGGAGTGGTAGATCTGTTCTATGAGTTATAGATCTGTCATTCTCATTGAAAGCCAGTCTAAGGAGTGGTAGATATGTTCTATGTGTTATAGATCTGTCATTCTCATTGAAAGCCAGTCTAAGGAGTGGGTAGATCTGTTCTATGTGTTATAGATCTGTCATTCTCATTGAAAGCCAGTCTAAGGAGTGGGTAGATCTGTTCTATATGTGCTATTTCTACAGTTTATCCTTATTCTTATGCCCTGTGTTTTACACTATAATGTGATGCCTGGATTTGAACCTTTTATTTAAAGGTTTTTCATCAAACTGTCCACCTTTGTTTTTATGTCAGATGGTCCAGCACCATCCTCAGACAGTTGCTGTCATTTTTATTGTAGTTTCTGTATAAGGCTTAAAATACGGTAAAATGTAGCTCTGTCAAAAAAATTAAAATACAGTAAAATGTAGCTCTGTCACATGATTTAAAATACAGTAAAATGTAGCTCTGTCACAATTTAAAATACAGTAAAATGTAGCTCTGTCACATGATTTAAAATACAGGATCAAATATTGCTCTTTTACAAGTTTTATAATACATGATCAAATATTGCTCTGTCACATGATTTAAAATACAGGATCAAATATTGCTCTGTCACATGATTTAAAATACAGGATCAAATATTGCTCTGTCACATGATTTAAAATACAGGATCAAATATTGCTCTGTCACATGATTTAAAATACAGGATCAAATATTGCTCTGTCACATGATTTAAAATACAGGATCAAATATTGCTCTGTCACATGATTTAAAATACAGGATAAAATGTTGTTCTGTCACATGATTGTGCCAAACACAGTGCCATTGTCACGTCTACCCCTGGTCCCCTGCTCTTCTCCTCCGGTTTACTAACCACCGCCAGGCCTACCCATCATTACACACACCTGCACATCATCATTACACACACCTGCACATCATCATTACACACACCTGCACATCAGCATTACACACACCTGCACATCATCATTACACACACCTGCACATCATCATTGCACACACCTGCACATCATCATTACACACACCTGCACATCATCATTACACACACCTGCACATCATCATTACACACACCTGCACATCATCATTACACACACCTGCACATCATCATTACACACACCTGCACATCATCATCAGGCACACCTGCACATCATCATCAGGCACACCTGGACTCTGTCACCTTCCTGATTACTCCCCATATATGTAGCACTTGTAAAATAGCAACATTTTACTGTATTTTAAATCATGTGACAGAGGTACATTTTACTGTATTTTAAATCATGTGACAGAGCAACATTTTACTGTATTTTAAATCATGTGACAGAGCAACATTTTACTGTATTTTAAATCATGTGACAGAGCAACATTTTACTGTATTTTAAATCATGTGACAGAGCTACATTTGACTGTATTTTAAATTATGTGACAGAGGTACATTTTACTGTATTTTAAATCATGTGACAGAGCTACATTTGACTGTATTTTAAATTATGTGACAGAGGTACATTTTACTGTATTTTAAATCATGTGACAGAGCAACATTTTACTGTATTTTAAATCATGTGACAGAGGTACATTTTACTGTATTTTAAATCATGTGACAGAGCTACATTTTACTGTATTTTAAATCATGTGACAGAGCTACATTTTACTGTATTTTAAATCATGTGACAGAGCTACATTTTACTGTATTTTAAATCATGTGACAGAGCTACATTTGACTGTATTTTAAATCATGTGACAGAGCTACATTTTACTGTATTTTAAGCCTTATATTTCCCATCAGGCGTTACTGACTCTGTTTCCATGTCCCGACGCTACTCTTGGTGTTGTGTTGGTTTATTGTTTGCATTTTATTTAAACTCTCCAACCTGCTTCCTGACTCCAAGCGTCTACGTTACAGCCCTCCCTATCTGAGGCATGTTAGAGCAACACGGTTCGTTCTGAGCACTCCAAAAAACGTTGCGACCTGCTGGATACACCCCTGGTTAGTACCACGGTGGGAATGGTAGGACCTGGACAGGCATTTTGGTTCATTTCCCTGGTCACGATCCTTTCTCAATCGAGCAGGTAAACCAGTTAAAGTGCGTAGTATTGTCTGGTGCATACTGTAGAAGTGTTTACTTTGCTTCGGAGAAAAACACTTTATGTCAACTCATCTCCGCATCTCAAACCGTCTCCCGTCATACTTTTTCCTCTTTTCAAATCTATATCCATTTCTGTTTCCATCCTCTTTATATTTTACCGTGCTGTACTTTCTCATTCCTACTCTTTCTTCCTCGGCACTCTCTTTACTTCCTTTTCAGATAGAAAACATCAAAACAAAGACCAGTAAACATCAAAACAAAGACCAGTAAACATCAAAACAAAGACCAGTAAACATCAAAACAAAGACGGATAAACATCAAAACATTCAACGTGAAACATAAAAATATTATTCAAATGTGACAATGCTAGCAGAGTAAAACGAAACAGGAGAAGGTAACATTACATAACCAACCTGATTTAACCACTAGAATCACATACTGTATTAGGTAACGGTTAAGGAGTCTCAAATAATGACATAAAATGCAGTTGAGACTGTATGTGTCTAGTCCCAGATATTAGTCCTCCGTCCCATCATGCCTAGCGGTGAGTTCTGTGGACGTCGGTCACCAACGTGGCTGCAGCCGAAAGGGGTGTAGCATAGCCACTCGCTAAGCTCTGTAACCCGGCAACCAGACATCGCCAGCCGAACCGCAGAGCCTTCCCGACGTTCTACCAGACAGGACCAATGGGACACAGACACAGGGTCAGGCACAAGCAATCACACGGGTCGCACACAACAACACACATTGTGTGTGTGGTGTGGTGTGTGTGAGTGTGTGTTGCAGCAGTTAACCAGTGTCATATGTTAGAGCTTAGGGCTGTGAGAGATTTACTCAGATTTACTCACAGTCTACTGCTCTGCTCTCAGCACCCCTAACAACCCCCCCTTAACCACTAATCACTCCCCCTTAACCCCTAACCACCCCCCTTAACACCTAACCACCCCCCTTAACACCTAACCACCCCCCCTTAACCCCTAACCACCCCCCTTAACCCCAAACCACCCCCCCCTTAACCCCTAACCACCGCCCCTTAACCCCTACCCCCCCCCCTTAACCCCCTAACCACACCCCCTTAACCCCTAACCACCCCCCTTAACCCCCTAACCACCGCTCTTAACCCCTAACCACCCCCCTTAACCCCTAAACACACCCCCGTAACCCCAAACCACCCCCCCTTAACCCCAAATCACCCCCCCTTAACCCCTAACCACCCCCACCTTAACCCCTAACCACCACCCCCTTAACCCCTAACCACCCCCCCTTAACCCCTAACCACACCCCCTTAACCCCTAACCACCCCCCTTAACCCCTAACCACCCCTCCTTAACCCCTAACCACCCCCCCTTAACCCCTAACCCCTAACCACACCCCCTTAACCCCTAACCCCCTAAGGGGGATACAATACGCAATTATTTAGTAAAAAAGACAGGTGCTGCTGATAATACTGCCATTGTCATAGAGGTAGAAGGCTTGTATGTATAGCCCCATGTATCTGAACCTGTCTGGCCAAAAATATTATTCCATGTCATACTCTTTTTGGCCAGACAGCATCAGATACATGGGCTACATGTAATAAGACAGAGGGGCGCTGTTTCGCTCGCTCGGAATGCTTTCTCCGGGGGAATTAGTTTCAGCCAATTGCAAAATTGAAGGAAAGTTGGCAGATGCACAGCATACTGTTCGGATGCTGGAACTATTTTTGTATGAACATGCGAAGGACACCTACTTTTTTAAGTGATTTGTTTGACAATCAGATGAAAACATCATGGCACATTAAAATGTAATATATTTGTACAGTTTAATTACATGTCTTTACTATAAATCCCAGCATCTGACTGGTCTCTCTGTCTCGGGCCTCCAAATTACTAAGTCTGCCCCTGACTAACACATCTGATCTTGTAAATAGTGCTGACAGAGTTGAACTAACCCATAGTTCACCATACTCACTCAGTTAGTGAATGGTTAACTTGTTCAGAGTGACACAGCACACAGCAACAGTAATTCAAGAGTTCAAGAATTCAGTGAATGCAGTGTTTCTAGGGTTACATAACTTGGAACAACTATCTAAAGCAAAATGTAGAATATTACACTATTTTATAGAGGAGACTTGAATTATTATTTTTGCTTCACCTAATATTATAGCCTACCTTTCTGTACTTCTTGTGTTTCTCCTTTTTTCTCTTCTCCTTCGCCTCTTTTTTCCTCTCCTCCTCCTCTCTTCCCTCGCTGTCCTCCACCTCTATGAGAGTTTGGTATCTGTCGGGGAGGAAGACGATGTGAACTTGTTTGGACGTCTTCAGAGTAGGACCGTTCTGTTTTACCAGGCTAACGCGCTCACACTCACTCATCGCAGTGCCTCTTGTCCCTGGTTCTGTCTCCCACTGCCTCCCCTCTCTCTTTACTCTCCCGCCCTCTCTCTCCCCCTCCACATCATCCGACTGAAACTCGACATTTTCTATTATTCTTGTCAGGTCTTCTGATGCAGACTTGGATGGCTTTTTGTTTTGACGTGTCCGTCGCGGCATGTTCTTTCTGTAGTCCAGCTCACCAGGACGCGTTCCCGTCTATTGGCTGTGAAGCAGGTGGAATGTTGGAAAGGGACCTTTGGAACCATTGCGCATAGCGACAGACTACTTGGCCAGCTAACTGATAGAGATAGGACTGCCTTTAGCCAGGCTGTCTACATCAGCTTAATTTAATAAATACAAAAAACGCAGTTAATATTGGGTTAAAGCTTCAACTGAATAAAAAAAAAAAACGTTAATATTGGGTTATAAGTAGGGTAGTTTTGACATTAGCCTAATAACAACATGGTTAACTACAGCTTGGGTGACAAGTTGTAAAAACTTCAGTGTGTGTCTCGGGAATCTACAGTAAATATAGCCTGCAGATAACTGTCAAAATAAAGGAAACACCAACATTAAGAGTCTTAATAGGGTGTTGGATCAAAACGAGCCTCCAGAAAAGCTTCAATGCACCTCGGCATAGATTCTACATGTGTCTGGAACTCTAACAATTTCCCAATATAGGGGCTGACCCTTTTCATAGCCTACTGGTTATTCAACTTCACCCTGAATTATACGCAGAGAGGCTGAAATGTCAAACTCAATTCAATCTGCTTTCCACTGATAAAGCAGAGTAAATCATCCCTCGAATATGAATTCAATTTTCGTGTCATTGTATTCTAACCTCTACAAATCCGATCCCCCGTCAGATAATACGGCCATGGACAACTTTTTTAGATTATATCCCATCCATTGATATGGACATGAGTAAAGTTCGGGCACAACCCTCTGCATCTTGATGAGATAACAAAAAGGTCTAAAAGGCCCTGATAGCTTCCCCCTTTTGATTTTCATAAAACAAATTCTCGGATCAACTCGCCCCATTACTGTTAGATATCTTCACCGACTTGTTATCCCAGGGCTCTCTCTCCCCAACGCTAACCCAAGCCTCCATCTCACTTATACTTTTAAGGAAGTTAAAAATCCAGCGGAATGTGGTGGATATCGGCCCATTTTCCTTTTTGAACGCTGATGTTAAACTATTAGCTAAGGTTCTAGAATGCCGGTTGGAACCTTCAGGATGTCATATCTGATGATCAAACGGGTTTCATCAAAGAGGCGACAACTGTTTTTCAATTTACGCCGGCTTTTGAACATTACACTCTCTCCTTCTATCTCTCCAGATCTCAAAACTGTTGTTTCTCTTGATGAAGAGAAGGCTTTCGACCGGGTGGAGTGGGATTCTTTATTTAGGATTTTAGGAAGATTTGGGTCCAATTACAGCTCATGGCTACATCTGCTCTATTCTGCTCCTATGGCTAGCGTTCATACCAACTCTCAACATTCAAAATACTGACCCCTTTCCAGAGGGACCCGTCAAGGGTGTCCTCTGTCCCCGCACCTTTTTGCTCTTGCGATAGAATCGCTTTCCTTGGCCTTATAATTATCACCATCATTTACTGGAATCTGGTGAAGAGCACAAAGTGTCGCTGTATGAAGATAATCTACTATTATGTATCACTAACCTTGTGAACTCTGTCAATAACATAATGCATATTTTAAACACGTTTGCGTCATTCTCAAGTTACAAATTGAACATACAGAAAACTTAATGTTTTCCAATCAACCCTGCTGTCAAGCAAATTCCCCTTGGAGCCCTGCCTTTCCGTCTGTCGCCCTCTGGTTATTCCTATTTTGGTGTGAATATAACACACTCTCTGGCTACCCTGCATAAAACTAACTTTGCAAGCCTAATCACACGAGTTAAAGCAGACTTACAGACTTACAACGCTGGGATAGCCTGCCTCTCTCATTAACAAGTTGGGTAGGCTCATCAGTCATTTTATCTGGGCAGGCAATTCTCCTAGGATACGTAGAGCAATACTTCAAAGAAGGAGACAAGATGGAGGATTGGCACTTCCAAATGTACTGCTTTACTATTGGGCAGCCAATATTCAGAAAATGATGGTCTGGTGTAATGCTCCAGGTACCAACTGGTACTTATTAGTGGCGCACTCCTGCCAATCATCCTCCCTTTCTTCTCTGACCTGTTCTCCACTGTCCCTGTGTACTTCAAAGTGTACTGGACACCCCATTGTGCACTCTACTCTGAAGATCTGGAGACAATTCCGTCAACTTTTCAGGCGTTTATATAAACGGATATAAACTGATAAAATCCAGTGGTGTGAAAATGTACCTAGTGTGCTGGTGTAGGGTTTGGGATCAGTCCTGGTGTAGGGTTTAGGATCAGTCCTGGTGTAGGGTTTAGGATCAGTCCTGGTGTAGGGTTTAGGATCAGTCATGGTGTAGGGTCAGTCCTGGTTTAGAATCAGTCCTGGTTTAGGGTCAGTCCTGGTGCAGGGTCAGTCCTGGTTTAAGGTCAGTCCTGGTGTAGAGTCAGTCCTGGTGTAGAGTCAGTCCTGGTTTAAGGTCAGTCCTGGTGCAGGGTTTAGGATCAGTCCTGGTGTAGAGTTTAGGATCAGTTTAGGGTCAGTCCTGGTTTAGTGTCAGCCCTGCGGCAGGATTTAGGGTAGTGGAGCTCCACCTGCTGGCGGTGGGTCTGAACATAGTACAGACAGACAGACAGACAGACAGACAGACAGACAGACAGACAGACAGACAGACACTTTCTCTCTTCTCTATTTGCCTGTCCGTCTTTGTAGCCCCCGCTGACTAACATCTGTATGACTACCGCTATGTGAAAACAAGTGACATTTTGCATTCAACAAGTCTGATTCAGACGAAGACTCTACTTCCAGGTGTAGTAATACTCCACACACTGAGACACTGACTTAGTCCCCACCTACACACACACACACACACACACACACACACACACACACACACACACGCACGCACACACACACACACACACACACACACACACACTCACTCACACACACATACGCACACACACACAGACACACACACACACACACACACACACACACACGTGTTAGTCCATCCCTGTAGAATCCTAAAGGTAAAGAAAAGGGCAACCAGTGAAGAACAAACACCATTGTAAATACAAAACACATCTATGTATATTTATTTTCCTTTTTGTACTTTAACCTTTCTGATCTCCCCATCCCGGATCCGGGTTCGTGAATACAGACTCAAGCTCATTACCATAACGCAACGTTAACTATTCATGAAAATCGCAAATGAAATGAAATAAATATGCTAGCTCTCAAGCTTAGCCTTTTGTTAACAACACTGTCATCTCAGATTTTCAAAATATGCTTCTCAACCATTGCAAAACAAGCATTTGTGTAACAGTATTGATGGCTAACGTAGCATTTAGCATTAACATTCAGCTGGCAACATTTACACAAAAAAACAGAAAAGCATTCAAAAAAATCATTTACCTTTGAAGAACTTCAGATGTTTTCAATGAGGAGACTCTCAGATAGCAAATGTTCAGTTTTTCCTGAAAGATTATTTGTTTAGGACAAATCGCTCCGTTTTCTGCGTCACGTTTAGCTATGAAAAAAACCCTGTATCCAGGATTGTGTAAATCTATCAGCAAGCTCATTAGCATAACACAACGTTAACTATTTATGAAAATCGCAAATGAAATGAAATAAATATGCCATCTCTCAAGCTTAGCCTTTTGTAAACAACACTGTCATCTCAGATTTTCAAAATATGCTTCTCAACCATAGGAAAACAATAATTTGTGTAAAAGTAGCTAGCTAGAGTTAGCATTTCGCGTTAGCATTTAGCGTTAGCATTAGCGTTAGCATCCAGCACGCAACATTAACAAAAACATAAAAGCCTTCAAATAAAATCATTTACCTTTGAAGAACTTCTGATGTTTTCAATGAGGATACTCTCAGTTAGATAGCAGATGCTCAGTTTTTCCAAAAAGATTCCTTGTGTATTAGAAATAGCTCTGTTTTATACATCACATTTGGCCACCAAAAAAAATCCATAAATTCAGTCCTCAAAACGCAAACTTTTTTCCAAATTAACTCCATAATATCGACTGAAAACATGGCAAACGTTGTTTAGAATCAATCATCAAGGTGTTTTTCACATATCTCTTCATTGATACATCGTTCTTGGACACATGCTTTCTCCCCTGAATCAAATGGTAAAGTGGAAGCAGCTGGCAATTGCGCACCGAATTCGACGCAGGACACCAGGCGGACACTTGGGAAATGTAGTCTCTTATGGTCAATCTTCCAATGATATGCCTACAAATACGTCACAATGCTGCTAAGACCTTGGGCGAACGACAGAAAGTGTAGGCTCATTCGTTGCGCAATCACAGCCATATAAGGAGAGAATGGAAAACAGAGCTTCAGAAATTCTGCTAATTCCTGGGTGATGCATCATCTTGGTTTCGCCTGTAGAATGAGTTCTGGGGCACTTACAGACAAAATCTTTGCAGATTCTGAAACTTCAGAGTGTTTTCTTTCCAAAACTGTCAAGAATATGCATAGTCGAGCATCTTTTCGTGACAAAATATCGCGCTTAAAACGGGAACGTTTTTTATCCAAAAATGAAATAGCGCCCCTAGAGCTCTAAGAGGTTATTAACTATTTGCACATCATTACAACACTGTATATAGACATTTGACATTTGAAACGTCTTTATTCTTTTGGAACTTTTGTGAGTGTAATGTTTACTGTTCATTTTTATTGCTTATTTCACTTTTGTTTATCCATTTCACTTGCTTTAGCAATGTAAACATATGTTTCCCATGCCAATAAAGCCCCTTGAATTGAATTTAGAGAGATTCCAAATCCTTCCATAACAAAGCCATCACCTACAGAGAGATGAACCTGGAGAAGAGTCCCCTAAGCAAGCTGGTCCTGGGGCTCTGTTCACAAACACAAACACACCCCACAGAGCCCCAGAACAGCAACACAATTAGACCCACCAAATCATGTGAAAACAAAAAGATAATTACTTCACATATTGGAAATAATTAACAAAAAAAACAGTGCAAACTAGAATGCTATTTGGCCCTACACAGAGAGTATGGTGTTTGTCACATTTTCTCCCGCTCCCTCTCTCCGGAGTTTAACTTCGCCAGTTGTCTCGTCATTACGCACCCCTGCCACCAACATTACGCGCGCCTGAGACTTATGACACTCACCTGGACTCCATCACCTTCCTGACTACTATGTCACTATATCTTTCCTCAGGTGTTATTGACACTGTTTCTGTTGCATGTCTGTTTGCTTTTCCTGTTTCTTGTTTTGTACTATGCTCTATTTATTATAAAATTTGCACTCCCTGCTTCCCGACTCCCAGCAGACACATTACAATGCATTTTGGCCCTACACAGAGAGTACACAGTGGCAGAATACCTGATCACTGTGACTGACCCAAACTTAAGGAAAGCTTTGACTATGTACAGACTCAGTGAACATAGCCTTGCTATTGAGAATGGCCACCGTAGGCAGACATGGCTCTCAAGAGAAGACAGGCTATGTGCACACTTCTGTCATCATGAAGGTCAGTGAATCCGGAAAAGTTCAAGAACTTTGACATTTTCTTCAAGTTCAGTCGAATAAACCATCAAGTGCTATGATGAAACTGGTTCTCATGAGGACCGCCACAGAAAAGGAAGACCCAGAGTTACCTCTGTTGCAGAGGACAAGTTCATTAGAGTTACCAGCCTCAGAAATTGCAGCCCAAATAAATGCTTCACAGAGTTCAAGTAACAGACACATCTCAACATCAACTGTTCAGAGGAGACTGTGTGAATCAGGCCATCATGGTCAAATTGCTGCAAAGAAACCAAGAAATGCAAGCAATGGACATTAGACCAGGTGGAAATCTGTCCTTTGATCTTTTGGTTTGGTTCCAACAGCCTAGTCTTTGTGAGACGCAGAGTAGGTGAACCGATGAGCTCCGCATGTGTTGTTCCCACCGTGAAGCATGGAGGAAGCATGGAGGAAGAGGTGTCATGGTGTAGGAGTGCTTTGTTGGTGACACTGTTAGTGATTTATTTAGAATTCAAGGCACACTTAACCAGCATGGCTACCACAGCATTTTGCAATGATATGCCATCAAATCTGGTTTGCGCTTAGTGGGACTATCATTTGTTTTTCAACAGGACAATGACCCAACACACCTCCAGGCTGTGTAAGGGCTATTTGATCAAGAATAAGAGTGATGGAGTGCTGCATCTGATGACCTGGCCTCCACAATCACCTGACCTCAACCTAATTGAGATGGTTTGGGATGAGTTGGACAGCAGAGTGAAGGAAAAGCAGCCAACAAGTGCTCAGCATATGTGGGAACTCCTTCAAGACTGTTGGAAAAGCATTCTTTATGAAGCTGGTTGAGAGAATGCCAAGAGTCTGCAAAGCTGTCCCGAAGGCAAAGCGTGGCTACTTTGAAGAATCTCAAATATAAATATGTTTTGATTTGTTTAACACTTTTTTGGTTACTACATGATTCCATATGTGTTATTTCATAGTCTTAATGTCTTCACTAATATTCTACAATGTAGAAAACAGTAAAAATAAAGAAAAACCCTTGAATGAGCAGGTGTGTCCAAACTTTTGACTGGTACTGTAGGTAAATGTGATATTTTAATGTTAATTTTTAATACGTTAAAATGTCTAAAAACCTGTTTTTCTGCTTTGTCTTTGTGGGGTATTGTGTGTAGATAGATGAAGAAAAAAACAACAATTAGATTTTAGAATAAAGCTGTAATGTAACAAAGTGTGGAAAAAGTCAAGGGGTCTGAAATATACGGATAGCCAGGGCCACACTCCAAAACTCAGACGAAGCATTTATGTTTAGTGATCAGAGGCAGTAGGGATGACCAAGGGATGTTCTCTTGATACCTGTGTGAAAACGTACCATTTTCCTGCCCTGCATTCAACATGCAATGAGTGGCAGGGATGTATTGCATAAAAAGTACATTATTTTAGGAATGAAGTAAAAGTGAAAGTTGTCAGGAACATAAATAGTAAAGTACAGATACCCCAAGAAAAATACTTAAGGAGTACTTTAAAGTATTTTTTACTTAAGTACTCTATACCACTGGCGGACAGTGGCAGGCTCCCAGCCCCAGGTGTAGGGTGAGGTTGACCTTAGACAATGTTAGGATTGAGGGAAAGGAAACTGATCCTAAATCTGTACCTAGAGGAAACTTAACGCCTGATCCTAGATCCCATAAACATGTGATGTCCAGCACGTAAAAATACACCCTCCATTTCGAGGACATTGGAAAAAAAACTTAAATGGCATCACTTTGGCACTTCTGATGGTACAACATACAGTAAAGGTCCTAAATTATTAACATCCTTGACAAATATGAGCAATAATTACTGTTTCAGAATATTTTGTGCCCAATAGAAATGAGTGGTAAATAATGTATTGTGTCTTTTTTTGGAGTCACTTTTTAATGTAAATAAGAATAGAATGGGTTTCTAAACACTTTGCGTATTAATGTGGATGCTACCATTATTATGGATAATACTGAGTGAATCGTGAATAATGATGAGTGCAAAAGTTACAGAGGGTCAAAGATCATACTCCCAATACATGCTAACCTCTCTCTATTACCAGTTATTATGATATGGGCACATGCGACAGTTGAAAAGTGAGTAAATAGCGCCCTCGTGTGTCCAATATAAAATAGGTTCATTAGTACATTTAAGTTACTTTTCTCCTGCACTGTTGTGAACACAGGACTGCTGAAGGACAATTCCTCTACCCGCGACTATGTTGATGCTATCCCTGCCCCCCCTCCACCCCGTTATAGACACATTTAAATTGTATGTTTAATACAATGTGGGCGTGCTGTCGTCATATGTTCCAAAATCAGGAAGTAACAATGCAGCCTGGGTGTGGCTTAGAAGTGTCAGAAGATTTCTTCACTACCGGCTGTAATAGTCACAAACACAAATACAGACAGCAGAGAGAGAAAGGCCTGTAGGCTGTGTATTATCCTCTCACCGTCATCTCCTCTCCGCCATAATAACGGGTGCATGCATGGCAGAACTGTTAGGATACAGCGCGGGTTTTAAGCAGGTGGGTGCTTTCAGTCATGAAATTGCGCACGGTCACAGTACGGTCTCGATATTACGTTCTTAATAATATATTGGCTCTGGCTACAATGTAGCGTTTCATGTGTATATTATATCGACTTTCAAAATGGTTGGTGCCAATCAGAAGTTATCCTTCCTGTTAAAAAGCCTACAGACTACTGTACTGTCACTTTAACTTTTCATGTCCTGCATTAAGTTAAAACCAAGCCTTTCATGTTCTTCCATCTTAGGTTTATGCAGTTTATGGTGTATTATAGCAGCCTAGAGGGTTAACATGGTAGATAGATGGTTATTACCCCCCCCCCCCCCAAAAAAATAAAAAAAAAAATAATATATATATATTATGTGTTTTAAGAGACTCAATTCTACTTTCAACTTACTCTTGTAAGTTTTAGTAGTAGAATGCAGAAGGTGAAACTTCTATATTGGGTAGTACATCATCAGTTCCTCTTGTCATGCCAGTCATTGCATACAGTGGTAAAGTACTTAAGTAGTTTTTGGGGGGGAATTTTTACTTAAGGAGTACTTTAAAGTATCTGTAGTTTACTTTACTATTTATATTTTCGACAACTTTTACTTTTACTCTACCACTGCATTCCTAAAGAAAATATTATACTTTTTACTCCGTACATTTTCCCTGACACCCAAAAGTACTCGTTACATTTTGAATGCTTAGCAGAACAGGAAAATGGTCCAATTCACACACTTATTAAGAGAACATCCCTGTTCATCCCTACTGCCTCTGATCTGGTGGACTCACTAAACACAAATGCTTTTGTTTTTAAATGATGTCTGAGTGTTGGTGTGACCCTGGCTATCCATACATTTAAAAAACAATAAAATTGTGTCGTCTGGTTTGCTTAATATAAGGAATTTAAAATTATTTATACATTTTCTTTTGATACTTAAGTATATTTAAAACCAAATACTTTTAGACTTTTGCGCAAGTACTGGGTGACTTTCCCTTTTACTTGAGTCATTTTCTATTACGTTATCTTTACTTTTACTCCAGTATGATAACTGGGTACTTTTTCCACCACTGGATTCAGACCTTAGAGAGCTGTTTATAACTTGTCAGAAATGTCCAGATCAACTAGCACATGTCAGCTAAAGTTTGTCATAGATAGATATAGATTTTATTGTAGTGTTTGAGTCACTCGAATATCACACGTATACACATTAGACATGGCAAAATGTGTAAAGAATTGCAAAGAAAAGGTGTTTTTTAAACTTCACAATTATCTTCACCCCCATGACAAAATGTGTAGAATTACAGGAAATAAGCTTTAATCTTGCGAACGTTTTCTCTCCGCCAACAAATAGGTGTGTGAACAGTTTGTGTCGTGAATAGTGCTTGTGTCTGGTGGTGGTGGTGGTGGTGGTGGTGGTGGTGGGGGGGGGGGGGTGACAACGTTTGGGAACACCTGGACTAGGAGATAGTTATGTATATGTATTAGTAGTAATTATATTACTATTGAAAGTTAGGGGTGTGCTCAATGGTATGTTAGGGGTGTGCTCAATGGTATGTTAGGGGTGTGCTCATTGGTATGCGGAGGTGACACACACACACGTATACACACAGAGTGACTGACACAGGTAGTGTATAATGGTGACATCACTGTGACACTTCCTGTGTCTAGGATCACAGGGTGCGTTATCTGGAAGTTCTGATGTTTCCACAGTGTGCTCACAGTGATGTTGTCATATAGTAACTAAAGTAGCCTGCAGATATATTTCAAATGTACTGATTCAATTCAATACATTTCCAATGCGAAACATATTTTCCCAGATTGGAGGTAAACACAACCCTCTGTTCCCATTTCCCTTCATAGTGGTGTAAGTGATGGTGTAAGTGATGGTTTGTGGTAGTGATGTTTGGTAATGTACCACAGTGCAGACAGGGTTTTTTCGTCTCCGTCACTTCCTCTTCCTGTCCTCCTTCTGTTTCCTCTTTCTTGGTGTCCATGTGTTTCTTTACCACCGCTTGTCTGTTAGATCTGAATGTTTTATCTGAAGTCAGAGTTTCCAAATCAGCTGGATGTCCTCTGTAGCTTAGTAGGTAGAGCTTGCAATGCCAGAATAGTGGGTTCGATTCCCGGGACCACCCGTAAGGGGGAAAATGTGTGTGTGTGTGGCTGTACATTTCTTTTGTATAAGAACGTGTGCTAAATGAATGAATACATATATAATTGGATGTCCTCTAGGTCCTGTCTCAGCTAGTGAGTGTGTGTATTCCTGGTATATAATTGGATGTCCTCTAGGTCCTGTCTCAGCTAGTGAGTGTGTGTATTCCTGGTCACGTGTTGAGTACACCCTGTTGTCGGCAAGGATGTGGTTTCTAGTGTTGACTAAGGAGTGCCGTAGGAGTCCACGCCTTTTATGCATACACACCCACAGGAAGCGTTGCTACATCCCCACGTGTGTGTACACGCTCAGCTTGTGTAACACACACACACACACTAGAAAACTAGGAAACGGTGGCAAGCTCCAGGGATGACATAACCACAACACACTTAGATGTTTCTCCCAGTCTAACGTATGGACCTCTCTCTTTCCCTTTCTGCAGGTGTGAAGTGGGGATGTTGTGAGGGAGTGTGTGTGTGTGTGTGTGTGTCGTGGTGACGGGGTGTGCTGTGATGTCAGGTGACAGCAGCACATTGTCTTGGAAGGTTGTGGAGACCTATGGCCAATCAAAGTCCTCGGACACTTCCCAGACGACGGTTGCTGGGGACGGCGGTCCAACAAAGATCATCAAAGTGTGTTTCACCAGCAACAGTGCTAACCTGGGGAAGAACTTTAAACTAGTCCGTTGTCATGAGGGCATGACTGTACGGGTTAGTGACATTACTGTACTATCATTCTCATTATACTGTAGTGTATATATCCCCAAAGAATGACGTTTCCACCTCCATGCTTCACGGTTGGGATGGTGTTCTTGGGGGTTGTACTCATCCTTTTTCTTCCTCCAAACACGGCGAGTGGAGTTTAGACCAAAAAGAAAAAAAATATATATATATATATATACATACATACATACATACATACATACATACATACATACATACATACATACAGTGGGGAGAACAAGTATTTGATACACTGACGATTTTGCAGGTTTTCCTACTTACAAAGCATGTAGAGGTCTGTTATTTTTGTCATAGGTACACTTCAACTGTGAGAGGCGGAATCTAAAACAAAAATCCAGAAAATCACATTGTATTATTTTTAAGTAATTAATTTTCATTTCATTGCATGACATAAGTATTTGATACATCAGAAAAGCAGAACTTGATATTTGGTACAGAAACCTTTGTTCGCAATTACAGAGATCATACGTTTCCTGTAGTTCTTGACCAGGTTTGCACACACTGCAGCAGGGATTTTGGCCCACTCCTCCATACAGACCTTCTCCAGATCCTTCAGGTTTCCGGGCTGTCGCTGGGCAATACGGACTTCTAGCTCCCTCCAATGATTTTCTATTGGGTTCAGGTCTGGAGACTGGCTTGGCCACTCCAGGACCTTGAGATGCTTCGTAAGGAGCCACTCCTTAGTTGCCCTGGCTGTGTGTTTCGGGTCGTCGTCATGCTGGAAGACCCAGCCACGACCCATCTTCAATGCTCTTACTGAGGGAAGGAGGTTGTTGGCCAAGATCTCGCGATACATGGCACTATCCATCCTCCCCTCAATACGGTGAAGTCGTCCTGTCGTCCCTTTGCAGAAAAGCATCCCCAAAGAATGATGTTTCCACCTCCATGCTTCACGGTTGGGATGGTGTTCTTGGGGTTGTACTCATCCTTTTTCTTCCTCCAAACACGGCGAGTGGAGTTTAGACCAAAAAGCTCTATTTTTGTCTCATCAGACCACATGACCTTCTCCCATTCCTCCTCTGGATCATCCAGATGGTCATTGGCAAACTTCAGACGGGCCTGGACATGCACTGGCTTGAGCAGGGGGACCTTGCGTGCGCTGCAGGATTTTAATCCATGACGGCGCAGTGTGTTACTAATGGTTTTCTTTGAGACTGTGGTCCCAGCTCTCTTCAGGTCATTGACCAGGTCCTGCCGTGTAGTTCTGGGCTGATCCCTCACCTTCCTCATGATCATTGATGCCCCACGAGGTGAGATCTTGCATGGAGTCCCAGACTGATAGTGATTGACCGTCATCTTGAACTTCTTCCATTTTCTAATAATTGCACCAACAGTTGTTGCCTTCTCACCAAGCTGCTTGCCTATTGTCCTGTAGCCCATCCCAGCCTTGTGCAGGTCTACAATTTTAACCCTGATGTCCTTACACAGCTCTCTGGTCTTGGCCATTGTGGAGAGGTTGGAGTCTGTTTGATTGAGTGTGTGGACAGGTGTCTTTTATACAGGTAACAAGTTCAAACAGGTGCAGTTAATACAGGTAATGAGTGGAGAACAGGAGGGATTCTTAAGATAGCTAGGTGGTAAAACCACATCACAAAAGTCAGAGCTACAAATGTTGGGAGTCAAGTGCATGTGTTGGTGAATATTTTTTCATTTTTTTGGGGGGGGGGGGCTAATTTAAGATTCTCTTTTGAAGAGGTAAGGTTTCAAATGTTTTCAGAAGATGGGCAGGGACTCTACTGTCCTAGCTTCAGGGGGAAGATGGTTCCACCATTGGGGTGCAAGGACAGAGAGGAGCTTGGACTGGGCTGAGTGGGAGCTGCCCTTCCGTAGGGGTGGGATGGCTAGGAGACCAGAGCTGGCAGAATGGAGTGCTCGAGTTGGGGTGTAGGGTTTGAGCAGAGCCTGAAGGTAGGGAGGGGCAGTTCCTCTTCCTCTTGCTCCGTAGGTAAACACCACGATGGAGTGTGTGGAGGAGCAGGGTGACATGGGAGGAGCAGGGTGACATGGGAGGAGCAGGGTGACATGGGAAAATTTGGGAAGGTTGAACACCAGGCGGTCTGCAGCATTCTGGATAAGTGGCAGGGGGGGTTTAATGGCACAGCCGGGGAGCCCAGTCAACAGCGAGTTGCACTAGTCTAAACGGGAGATGACAAGTGCCTCAATTAGGACCTGTGTCTCTTCCTGTGTGAGGTAGGGTTGTACTCTACGGATGTTCCTCTTCCTGTGTGAGGTAGGGTTGTACTCTACAGATGTTGTAGAGCATGAACCTGCAGGAGCGAGTCACTGCTTTGATGTTTGTAGAGAACGACAGGGTTTGTTGTCGTCCGGGGTCATGCCAAGGTTCTTTCCACACCGTGGAGATATCAACCGTGACGGAGAGATCTTGGAGCGAGGAGGCCTTCCCCGGGAGGAAGAGTAGTTCCATCTTGTCGAAGTTGAGCTTGAGGTGCAACATGCAACACTTTGAAAGATGTTACTGAGTTACAGTTTATAGAAAGGAAATCAGTCCATTGAAATAAATTCATTAGGTCCTGATCTATGGACTTAAACATGACTGGGAATACAGATATGTATCGGTTGGTCACAGACACCTTCAAATAAAAAGGTAGTGCCCGTGGACCAGAGCACCAGTCAGTATCTGCTGTTATCAGAACACCAGTCAGTATCTGGTGTGATCAGAACACCAGTCAGTATCTGGTGTGATCAGAACACCAGTCAGTATCTGGTGTGATCAGAACACCAGTCAGTATCTGGTGTGATCAGAACACCAGTCAGTATCTGGTGTGGATCAGAACACCAGTCAGTATCTGGTGTGATCAGAACACCAGTCAGTATCTGGTGTGATCAGAACACCAGTCAGTATCTGGTGTGGATCAGAACACCAGTCAGTATCTGGTGTGGATCAGAACACCAGTCAGTATCTGGTGTGGATCAGAACACCAGTCACTATCTGGTGTGGATCAGAACACCAGTCAGTATCTGGTGTGATCAGAACACCAGTCAGTATCTGGTGTGATCAGAACACCAGTCAGTATCTGGTGTGATCAGAACACCAGTCAGTATCTGGTGTGGATCAGAACACCAGTCAGTATCTGGTGTGGATCAGAACACCAGTCAGTGTCTGGTGTGATCAGAACACCAGTCAGTATCTGGTGTGGATCAGAACACCAGTCAGTATCTGGTGTGATCAGAACACCAGTCAGTATCTGGTGTGGATCAGAACACCAGTCAGTATCTGGTGTGGATCAGAACACCAGTCAGTATCTGGTGTGATCAGAACACCAGTCAGTATCTGGTGTGATCAGAACACCAGTCAGTAACTGGTGTGATCAGAACACCAGTCAGTAACTGGTGTGATCAGAACACCAGTCAGTATCTGGTGTGATCAGAACACCAGTCAGTAGCTGGGGTGATCAGAGCACCAGTCAGTATCTGGTGTGATCAGAGCACCAGTCAGTATCTGGTGTGATCAGAACACCAGTCAGTATCTGGTGTGGATCAGAACACCAGTCAGTATCTGGTGTGGATCAGAACACCAGTCAGTATCTGGTGTGGATCAGAACACCAGTCAGTATCTGGTGTGATCAGAACACCAGTCAGTATCTGGTGTGGATCAGAACACCAGTCAGTATCTGGTGTGGATCAGAACACCAGTCAGTATCTGGTGTGATCAGAACACCAGTCAGTAACTGGTGTGATCAGAACACCAGTCAGTATCTGGTGTGATCAGAACACCAGTCAGTATCTGGGGTGATCAGAGCACCAGTCAGTATCTGGTGTGATCAGAGCACCAGTCAGTATCTGGTGTGATCAGAGCACCAGTCAGTATCTGGTGTGATCAGAGCACCAGTCAGTATCTGGTGTGATCAGAACACCAGTCAGTATCTGGTGTGATCAGAACACCAGTCAGTATCTGGTGTGATCAGAACACCAGTCAGTATCTGGTGTGATCAGAACACCAGTCAGTATCTGGTGTGATCAGAACACCAGTCAGTATCTGGTGTGATCAGAACACCAATCAGTATCTGGTGTGATCAGAACACCAATCAGTATCTGGTGTGATCAGAACACCAGTCAGTATCTGGTGTGACCCCCATTTGCCTCATGCAGCGCGACACATTTCCTTCATAGAGTTGATCAGGTTGTTGAATGTTGTCCCACTCCTCTTCAATGACTGTGCGAATTTGCTGGATATTGGCGGGAACTGGAACACGCCGTCTTACACGTCGATCCAGAGCATCCCAAACATGCTCAATGTGTGACATTGGTGAATATGCAGGCCGTGGAAGAACTGGGTCATTTTCAGCTTCCAGGACTTGTGTACAGATCCTTGCGAACATGGGGCCGTGCATCATCATGCTGTAACATGAGGTGATGGAGGAGGATGAATGGCACCACAACGGGGCTCAGGATCTCGCCACCGTATCTATGCGCGTTCAAATTGCTGCCGATATAATGCAGTTGTATTGGTTGTCTCTAGCTTTTGGCTGTCCATACCATAACCCCACCTCCACCATGGGGCACTCTGTTCACAACGTTGACATCAGCAAACCGCCATACATGTTGTCTGCGGTTGTGAGGCCAGTTGGACTTACTGCCAAATTCTCTAAAATGACATTTATGGCTTATGGTAGAGAAATTAACATTAAATTCTCCGGCAACAGCTCTGGTGGACATTCCTGCAGTCAGCATGCCAATTGCACGCTCCCTCGAAACCTGAGACATCTGTAGCATTGTGTTGTGTGACAAAACTGCACATTTTAGAGTAGCCTTTTATTGCCCCCAGCACAAGGTGCACCTGTGTAATGATCATGCTGTTTAATCAGTTTCTTGATATGCCACACCTGTCAGGGGGAAAGGAGAAATGCTCACTAACAGGGATGTCAACAAATTTGTGCACAACATTTTAGAGAAATAAGCCTTTTGTGCGTATGGAACATTTCTGGGATCTTTTATTTCAGCTCATGTAAAGTGTTGGTCTCACGTTTCGTGTTGCGTTTATATATTGTTTATATATTGTTGATATTTTCAGTGATCATACTTAGTGACAGTACAATATTGGCACCATTTTAATTAACTTTCATATAACATCTACTTAGCAGTGCAGAGACAGCATTCAAGTGTGTGCAGGCTCAGTACAACTTCAGCTTTAATCACCACAGGATTTTGCCTGTCTGTGACCAAGAGACGGTGGTCTTGTTTCAATTCTATGAAATGGTTTAGTATTTTTTTTCATGCTGAGAGCTCTAAATCCACCTGAAGAATATCACAGTGCGATGAGAACACAGCTATATGATTTTCTAGACTGTCACCTTTCATATGCCGTCTCCCAGGCTGGGCTCTGTCGCTCAGAAGGAGAGCAAATTCATTATTTTGTCTGGATAGGCCAGAAAAATGTGACACATTGTGCCACACCCTGTTCAAATGTGGTGTCTGAAATAGGAGAACCCATTTGGGTTCCAAGTAGAGCCCTCTGTGGAAAGGTTTCTACACAGAACGCAAAATGGTTTTACCTGGAACCAAAACAGTTTGACCTGGAACCAATAAAGACTCTTCAAATGGTTCTCCTATGGGGACAGCCAAAGAACCCTTTTAGATTCTAGATAACACCTTTTTTCTAGGGAGTGTAGGGAACTTTACATCTAAACTACTAGTTTACTGTAGAGAGGACTGAACTCTATGGGTCACTACTATATATACAGTATACTATTATTATAGTATTGGCGTACTAATATTACTACTGTAGTATTATTCATATTTCTACTATAATATATTTCCCTTATAATATATTTCTACTATAATTTATTTCCCTTATAATATATTTCTTCTATAATATATTTCCCTTATAATATATTTCTACTATAACATATTTCCCTTATCATATAGTTAGTTATACTATAATATATTTCCCTTATAATATATTTCCCTTATATATTTCTTCTATATATTTCTATTATAATATATTTCCACTATAATATATTTCTACTATTAATATATTTCCCCTATAATATTTCTACTATAATATATTTCCACTATAATATATTTCTACTATAATATATTTCACCTATGATATATTTCTATGATAATATATTTCCCATATAATATTTCTACTATAATATATTTCCACTATAATATATTTCTACTATAATATATTTCTACTATAATATATTTCCACTATAATATATTTCTACTATAATATATTTCACCTATGATATATTTCTATGATAATATATTTCCCATATAATATTTCTACTATAATATATTTCCACTATAATATATTTATTCTATAATATATTTATTCACTGTATATTTCTACTATAAAATATTTCCCCTATAATATATTTCTACTATAATATATTTCTACTATAATATATTTCTACTATAAAATATTTCCCCTATAATATATTTCCACTATAATATATTTCTACTATAATATATTTCTACTATAATATATTTCTACTATAATATATTTCTACTATAATATATTTCCACTATAATATATTTCTACTATAATATATTTCCACTATAATATATTTCTACTATAATATATTTCCACTATAATATATTTCCACTATAATATATTTCTACTATAATATATTTCCACTATAATATATTTCTACTATAATATATTTCTACTATAATATATTTCTACTATAATATATTTCTACTATAATATATTTCCACTATAATATATTTCTACTATAATATATTTCTACTATAATATATTTCTACTATAATATATTTCCACTATAATATATTTCTACTATAATATATTTCCACTATAATATATTTCCACTATAATATATTTCTACTATAATATATTTCTACTATAATATATTTCCACTATAATATATTTCTACTATAATATATTTCTACTATAATATATTTCCACTATAATATATTTCTACTATAATATATTTCTACTATAATATATTTCTACTATAATATATTTCTACTATAATATATTTCCACTATAATATATTTCCACTATAATGTGGTTATGTTACGGTGTTGGATGTGTGGGTCCAGACATTCAACATACCCTCTGCTACGACCCCCTACACTACTATACTGTATAGTGTACTATAATACCTTAACCGTTTCCAGAATATAATATCAGCGGTGTTGTCCAGTGGATGTGTGGGTCCAGACATACAACATACCCTCTGCTACGGCCTGCTGCTGAAACACCTGAAGTCAGCTGAGGTCCATTGGCTGCACCCCGACCTCACCGTGTCTGAACTGCAGCTACGCTACGAACAACAGCATCTGGAGGCAGAGTGGAGGTAACTCCTGACCTCTAGGCCCTGACCCCTGACCTCTAGGTCCTGACCCCTGACCTCTAGGCTCTGACCCCTGACCTCTAGGCCCTGACCTCTAGGCCCTGACCTCTAGCACATGACCTCTTGCTCCTGTTCCCACAACATCGCCAAACAAACAAAGTCAAAATTGGCTATATTGTAGAACTATAGGAAAACTAATATAAGATTAGGGTTAGGAATAAGGTTTGTAGTGTGGTTAAGATTAGGGTTAAGGTTAGGTTTAAAATCAGATTTTTAAGAAGAGACATTTTAGAACTAGCCATGGCTTACGACTTTGTAATTTATCCAGATATTGACTGCTTCTTGCTCCTGACCTCTAAACCTTAACCTCTAACCCCTGTATGTGTTCAGATATGACCTGCGCATTAGGTACGTCCCTGCCGACTTCATAGAGAAGTTTAAAGAGGACCGAACCACACTGCTCTACTTCTACCAGCAGGTTGGTGTCTGTCTGTCTGTCTGTCTGTCTGTCTGTCTGTCTGTCTGTCTGTCTGTCTGTCTGTCACGCCGTGTGTCTGTCTGTCTGTCTGTCTGCCTGTCTGTCTGTCTGTCTGTCTGTCTGTCTCTCCGTCTGTCTGTCTGTCTGTCTGTCTGTCTGTCTGTCACGCCGTCTGTCTGTCTGTCTGTCTGTCTGTCTGTCTGTCTGTCTGTCTGTCACGCCGTCTGTCTGTCTGTCTGTCACGCCGTCTGTCTGTCTGTCTGTCTGTCTGTCTCTCCGTGTGTCTGTCTGTCTGTCTCTCTCTCTCTCTATATATCTCTCTCTGTCTATTTGTGGTGTTTTACTTGCAAGCAGGATTGTTGTACAGTTCTGATCCTTAAAGTGTATTTTTCTAAACACCTTGTCAGGTGAGAAGTGACTACATGCAGCACTATGCCAGTAAAGTCAGTGATGGGATGGCCTTGCAGTTAGGTTGTCTGGAGATCAGGTAACAACCCTCCTACACAAACATATCACTTCTACTATCCTTGTGGGGACTAAACAATTCATTCCCATTCAAAATCTTATTTTTCCTAACCCTTAACCTTTAACCCTAAATAACACACACAACCTTCCATTCAATCCCACCAATGCTCACACGCGTGTGTTTTTCTCCTACAGGAGGTTCTATAAAGACATGAACCCCAATGGACTGGAGAAGAAGTCCAACTATGAACTGTTAGAGTAAGTACTGTCTGAGAAGGTTTGTTATGGGTTGGGGGCTCATTGATTGTGTGTGTGTGTGTGTGTGTGTGTGTGTGTAATTAATGGACATTTTGTCTGTTTTTCCTTGTGTTTGCGTACATGCGTGCGTGTCTGTGTGTGTCTATGTGTCTGTCTGTACAGGAAGGATGTAGGACTGGGTCTGTTCTTCCCCAAGGAGATGACTGACAACATGAAGGTACTGGATTGATTTCATTATTGATTCATTTATTGACTTTAACCTTTTATATTGATAACTAGTTGATCCAGCAACTATTCCAGAGGTATTAGTTATGTGTTCACCAGGTGTTGATAAGTGATGTACAGTTGAAGTCAGAAGTTTACATACACCTTAGCCAAATACATTTAAACTCAGTTTTTCACAATTCCTGACATTACATCCTAGTTAAAATTCCCTGTCTTAGATCAGTTAGAATCACCACTTTATTTTAAGAATGTGAAATGTCAGAATAATAGTAGAAAGAATAATTTATTTCAGCTTTTGTTTCTTTCATCACGTTCCCAGTGGGTCAGAAGTTTACATACGCTCAATTAGTATTTGGTAGCATTGCCTTTAAATTGTTTAACTTGGATCAAACATTTTGGGTAGCCTTCCACAAGCTTCCCACAATAAGTTGGGTGAATTTTGGCCCATTCCTCCTGACAGAGCTGGTGTAACTGAGTCAGGTTTGTAGGCCTCCTTGCTCGCACACGCTTTTTCAGTTCTGCCCACAAATTTTCTATAGGATTGAGGTCAGGGCTTTGTGATGGCCACTCCAATACCTTGACTTTGTTGTCCTTAAGCCATTTTGCCACAACTTTGGAAGTATTGTTGGGGTCATTGGCCATTTGGAAGACCCATTTGCAACCAAGCTTTAACTTCTTGACTGATGTCTTCAGATGTTGCTTCAATATATCCACATCATTTTCCATCCTCATGATGCCATGTATTTTGTGAAATGCACCAGTCCTTCCTGCAGCAAAGCACCCCCACAACATGATGCTGCCACTCCCGCGCTTCACGGTTGGGATGGTGTTCTTCGGCTTGCAAGCCTCCCCTTTTTCCTCCAAACATAAAGATGATCTTTATGGCCAAACGGTTCTATTTTTGTTTCATCAGACCAGAGGACATTTCTCCAAAAAGTATGATCTTTGTCCCCATGTGCAGTTGCAAACCGTAGTCTGGCTTTTTTATGGCGGTTTTGGAGCAGTGGCTTCTTCCTTGCTAAGTGGCCTTTCAGGGTTATGTCGATATTGGACTCGTTTTACTGTGGGTATAGATACTTTTGTACCTGTTTCCTCCAGCATCTTCACAAGGTCCTTTGCTGTTGTTCTGGGATTGACTTGCACTTTTCACACCAAAGTGCGTTCATCTCTAGGAGACAGAACACATCTCCTTCCTGAGCGGTATGACGGCTGCGTGGTCACATGATGTTTATACTTGCGTACTATTGTTTGTACAGATGGTACCTTTAGGCATTTGAAAATTGCTCCCAAGGATGAACCAGACTCGTGGAGGTCCGCAATTTTCTTTCAGCGGTCTTGGCTGATTTCTTTTGATTTTCTCATGAATTCAAGCAAAGAGGCACTGAGTTTGAAGGTAGGCCTTGAAATACATCCACAGGTATACCTCCAATTGACTCAAATGATGTCAATTAGCTTATCAGAAGATTCTAAAGACATGACATCATTTTCCAAGCTGTTTAAAGGCAACTTAGTGTATGTAAACTTCTGACCCACTGGAATTGTGAGACAGTGAAATAAATCTGCCTGTAAACAATTGTTGGAAAAATGTATTGTGTCATGCACAACATAGATGTCCTAACCGACTTGCCAAAACGATAGTTTGTTAACAAGCACCTGCAAGTTCCAGGACCTTTCTGGGGGGAATGACCCTCACCCTCCGATTCCAACAGGTCGAGCAGATTGAGGTTGTAACCTCATAAATATCGTGGAATTTTAATTGATGACAGGCTTTTTTAAATTGCATATTCAACAACTTTGAAGCTAAAATTGAGATTTTATTTTCGGAATAAGGCCTTTTTCTTTTGAAGCCAGAAGGAGGCTAGTATCATCTCCAGGATATTTTATATATGAATGCTTCCACTCAGTATCAGCTAAATGTGCCTTAACTAGACTATGGGGATATTTTATATATGAATGCTTCCACTCAGTATCAGCTAAATGTGCCTTAACTAGACTATGGGGATATTTTATATATGAATGCTTCCACTCAGTGTTTGAGATCAATTGACACTCTTTACCATGGCACTTTGAGATTTATTTTAAACTGCAAAACCCTTATGAACGCAAGTTCCCGTACATTTCTGGGGGGAATGGCCCTAGCCCTCACCCGCCGATCCAACAGGTCCCAGACGTGCTCAATGGGATTGACATCCGGGCTCTTCACTGGCCATGGCAGAACAGTGACATTGCTGTCTTGCAGGAAATCACGCACAGAACGAGCAGTATGGCTGGTGGCATTGTCAGGCTGGAAGGTCATGTCAGGATGAGCCTGCAGGAAGGGTACCACATGAGGGAGGAGGATGTCTTCCCTGTAACACACAGCTTTGAGATTGCCTGCACCACGACTCTTCAGTGCAGAGCACTTTTTGCCAGTCCTGTCTGGTCCAGCGACGGTGGCTTTGTGCCCATAGATGACGTTGCCGGTGATTGTCTGGTGAGGACCAGCCTATTGCAGACAGTCTGAGCACTGATGGAGGGGTTGTGCGTCCCTGGTGTAACTCGGGCAGTTGTTGTTGCCATCCTGTACCCGTCTCGCAGGTGTGATGTTCAGATGTACCGATCCTGTGCAGGTGTTGTTACATGTGGTCTGTTACTGCGAGCATGATCAGCTATACATCCTGTCTCCCTGTAGTGTGGTCTTAAACGTCTCACAGTACAGACGTTACAATTCATTGCCCTGGCCACATCTGCTGTCCTCATGCCTCCTTGCAGCATGCTTTAGGCACATTCACACAGATGAGCAGGGACCCTGGGCATCTTTCTTTTGGTGTTTTTCAAAGTCAGTAGAAAGGCCTGTTTAGTGTCCTAATTTGTCATAACTGTGACCTTAATTGCCTACAATCTGTAAGCTCTTAGTGTCTTAACCATTCCACAGGTGCATGTTCATTGTTTGTGGTTCATTGAAAAAGCATGGGAAACAGTGTTAAAACCCTTTGCAATGAAGATCTGTGAAATTATTTGGATTTTTACAAATGATCTTTGAAAGACTGGGTCCTGAAAAAGGGACGTTTCTTTTTCTGCTGAGTTCATATGTATTGACCATGTGTTGATAAGTGATGTGTGTGTGTGTGTGTATGTGTATGTGTATATATATATATATATATATATATATATATATATATATATATATATATATATATATATATATACAGTGCCTTGCGAAAGTATTCGGCCCCCTTGAACTTTGCGACCTTTTGCCACATTTCAGGCTTCAAACATAAAGATATAAAACTGTATTTTTTTGTGAAGAATCAATAACAAGTGGGACACAATCATGAAGTGGAACGACATTTATTGGATATTTAAAACTTTTTTAACAAATCAAAAACTGAATAATTGGGCGTGCAAAATTATTCAGCCCCCTTAAGTTAATACTTTGTAGCGCCACCTTTTGCTGCGATTACAGCTGTAAGTCGCTTGGGGTATGTCTCTATCAGTTTTGCACATCGAGAGACTACATTTTTTCCCCATTCCTCCTTGCAAAACAGCTCGAGCTCAGTGAGGTTGGATGGAGAGCATTTGTGAACAGCAGTTTTCAGTTCTTTCCACAGATTCTCGATTGGATTTAGGTCTGGACTTTGACTTGGCCATTCTAACACCTGGATATGTTTATTTTTGAACCATTCCATTGTAGATTTTGCTTTATGTTTTGGATCATTGTCTTGTTGGAAGACAAATCTCCGTCCCAGTCTCAGGTCTTTTGCAGACTCCATCAGGTTATCTTCCAGAATGGTCCTGTATTTGGCTCCATCCATCTTCCCATCAATTTTAACCATCTTCCCTGTCCCTGCTGAAGAAAAGCAGGCCCAAACCATGATGCTGCCACCACCATGTTTGACAGTGGGGATGGTGTGTTCAGCTGTGTTGCTTTTACGCCAAACATAACGTTTTGCATTGTTGCCAAAAAGTTCAATTTTGGTTTCATCTGACCAGAGCACCTTCTTCCACATGTTTGGTGTGTCTCCCAGGTGACTTTAAACAACACTTTTTATGGATATCTTTAAGATATATTTAAGATATCTTTAAGAAATGGCTTTCTTCTTGCCACTCTTCCATAAAGGCCAGATTTGTGCAATATACGACTGATTGTTGTCCTATGGACAGAGTCTCCCACCTCAGCTGTAGATCTCTGCAGTTCATCCAGAGTGATCATGGGCCTCTTGGCTGTTTTTCTGATCAGTCTTCTCCTTGTATGAGCTGAAAGTTTAGAGGGACGGCCAGGTCTTGGTAGATTTGCAGTGGTCTGATACTCCTTCCATTTCAATATTATCGCTTGCACAGTGCTCCTTGGGATGTTTAAAGCTTGGGAAATATTTTTGTATCCAAATCCGGCTTTAAACTTCTTCACAACAGTATCTCGGACCTGCCTGGTGTGTTCCTTGTTCTTCATGATGCTCTCTGCGCTTTTAACGGACCTCTGAGACTATCACAGTGCAGGTGCATTTATACGGAGACTTGATTACACACAGGTGGATTGTATTTATCATCATTAGTCATTTAGGTCAACATTGGATCATTCAGAGATCCTCACTGAACTTCTGGAGAGAGTGCTGCACTGAAAGTAAAGGGGCTGAATAATTTTGCACGCCCAATTTTTCAGTTTTTGATTTGTTAGAAAAGTTTGAAATATCCAATAAATGTCGTTCCACTTCATGATTGTGTCCCACTTGTTGTTGATTCTTCACAAAAAAATACAGTTTTATATCTTTATGTTTGAAGCCTGAAATGTGGCAAAAGGTCGCAAAGTTCAAGGGGGCCGAATACTTTCGCAAGGCACTGTATATATACACACATTAATGCAGCTGGTACTGACTTACTTTTGATTTTGACACCTCCCCTTTGCAATATATATATATTGACCATGTGTTATAGAACAGCAACTCATTCAAGGGTTTTATTTTATTTTTACTATTTTCTACATTGTAGAATAATTAGTGAAGACATCAAATCTATGAAATAACACATATGGAATCATGTAGTAACCAAAAAATTGTTAATCAAAATATGTTTGTCATGTATTGTCATGTTGTGTCTTGTTTCTGTCCTTTCCCTTCACCCTGTCTCCCTCTGCTGGTCGTTATTAGGTTACCTTTTCTCCCCCTCTTTCCCCCAGCTGTTCCTTGTCTCCTCCTAACTACCTCGTCACCCCTTTTCCCACCTGTTCCCTTTTTCCCTCTGATTAGTCCTCTATATCTCTCTCTGTTTTTGTTTCTGTCTTTGTCGGATTCTTGTTTGTGTTATTCATGCCTGAACCAGACTATCGTCATGTTTGCTGCAACCTTGTCCTGTCCTGTCGGAATCTGCCGGTCCATCTGAGCCTACGTTTGTTTTGTTATTAAAGAAGCTCTGTTTACGTTAATTCGCTTTTGGGTCCTCATTCACGCACCTAACAGAAGAATCCGACCAAGAATGGACCCAGCGACTTCGGATCCTCTCCACTCAGCCGTCGAGATCCAGGGAGCGATGCTAGGCAGACACGAGCAGGAATTGTCTGCTGCTCGACATGCCGTTGAGACCCTGGCCACCCAAGTCTCCAACCTCACAGAACAGGTTCACCATCTCCGCCTCGATCCACCGGCCACTTCCAGGGCTTTCGAATCTCCGGAGCCCAGAATCAATAACCCGCCGTGTTACTCTGGGGAGCCCACTGAATGCCGCTCGTTCCTCACCCAGTGTGATATTGTGTTTTCTCTCCAGCCCAACACTTACTCCAGGAGCACTGCTCGTGTCGCCTACGTCATATCTCTCCTTACTGGACGGGCTCGTGAGTGGGGCACGGCAATCTGGGAGGCAAGGGCTGAGTGTACTAACCAGTATCAGGACTTTAAGGAGGAGATGATACGGGTTTTTGATCGATCTGTTTTTGGGGAGGAGGCTTCCAGGGTCCTGTCTTCCCTATGTCAAGGTAATCGATCCATAACAGACTACTCTATTGAGTTTCGCACTCTTGCTGCCTCCAGTGGCTGGAACGAGCCGGCTTTGTTCGCTCGTTTTCTGGAGGGTCTCCGCGCAGAGGTAAAGGATGAGATTCTCTCCCGGGAGGTTCCTTCCAGCGTGGATTCCTTGATTGAACTCGCTATTCGCATTGAGCGACGGGTTGATCTTCGTCACCGAGCTCGTGGAAAGGAGCTCGCGTTCTCCGTTGCCCCCCTCTCCGCATCACTACCATCTTCCTCTGCCGGCTCGGGTGCTGAGCCTATGCAGCTGGGAGGTATCCGCATCTCGACTAAGGAGAGGGAACGGAGAATCACCAACCGCCTCTGTCTCTATTGCGGTTCTGCTGGTCATTTTGTCACTTCATGTCCAGTAAAAGCCAGAGCTCATCAGTAAGCGGAGGGCTACTGGTGAGCGCTACTACTCCTGTCTCTCCTTCAAGATCCTGCACTACCTTGTCGGTCCATCTACGCTGGACCGGTTCGTCAGCTTCCTGCAGTGCCTTAATAGACTCTGGGGCGGAGGGCTGTTTTATGGACGAGACCTGGGCTCGGGAACATGACATTCCTCTCAGACAGTTAAGGGAGTCCACGGCCTTGTTCGCCTTGGATGGTAGTCCTCTCCCCAGGATTCAGCGTGAGACGCTACCTTTAACCCTCACTGTTTCTGGTAATCATAGCGAAACCATTTCTTTTTTAATTTTTCGTTCACCTTTTACACCTGTTGTTTTGGGCCATCCCTGGCTAGTTTGTCATAATCCTTCTATTAATTGGTCTAGTAATTCTATCCTCTCCTGGAACGTCTCTTGTCATGTGAAATGTTTAATGTCTGCTATCCCTCCTGTTTCCTCTATCTCTTCTTCACAGGAGGAGCCTGGTGATTTGACAGGGGTGCCGGAGGAATATCACGATCTGCGCACGGTGTTCAGTCGGTCCAGGGCCACCTCTCTTCCTCCACACCGGTCGTATGATTGTAGTATTGATCTCCTTCCGGGAACCACTCCCCCCCGGGGTAGACTATACTCTCTGTCGGCTCCCGAACGTAAGGCTCTCGAAGATTATTTGTCTGTAGCTCTTGCCGCCGGTACCATAGTCCCCTCCTCCTCTCCCGCCGGAGCGGGGTTTTTTTTTGTTAAGAAGGACGGGTCCCTGCGCCCCTGCATAGATTATCGAGGGCTGAATGACATAACAGTGAAGAATCGTTATCCGCTTCCTCTTATGTCTTCAGCCTTTGAGATCCTGCAGGGAGCCAGGTTTTTCACTAAGTTGGACCTTCGTAACGCTTACCATCTCGTGCGCATCAGGGAGGGGGACGAGTGGAAGACGGCGTTTAACACTCCGTTAGGGCACTTTGAATACCGGGTTCTTCCTTTCGGCCTCGCTAACGCTCCAGCTGTCTTTCAGGCATTAGTCAATGATGTCCTGAGAGACATGCTGAACATCTTTGTTTTCGTTTACCTTGACGATATCCTGATTTTTTCACCGTCACTCCAGATTCATGTTCAGCACGTTCGACGTGTCCTCCAGCGCCTTTTAGAGAATTGTCTTTTTGTGAAGGCTGAGAAGTGCACTTTTCATGCCTCCTCCGTCACATTTCTCGGTTCTGTTATTTCCGCTGAAGGCATTAAGATGGATCCCGCTAAGGTCCAAGCTGTCATTGATTGGCCCGTCCCTAAGTCACGCGTCGAGCTGCAGCGCTTTCTCGGCTTCGCGAACTTCTATCGTCGTTTCATCCGTAATTTCGGTCAGGTGGCAGCTCCTCTCACAGCTCTTACTTCTGTCAAGACGTGCTTTAAGTGGTCCGTTTCCGCCCAGGGAGCTTTTGATCTCCTCAAGAATCGTTTTACATCCGCACCTATCCTTGTTACACCTGACGTCTCTAGACAGTTCGTTGTCGAGGTTGACGCGTCAGAGGTGGGCGTGGGAGCCATTCTTTCTCAGCGCTCCCTCTCTGACGACAAGGTCCACCCTTGCGCGTATTTTTCTCATCGCCTGTCGCCGTCGGAACGTAACTATGATGTGGGAAACCGCGAACTGCTCGCCATCCGCTTAGCCCTAGGCGAATGGCGACAGTGGTTGGAGGGGGCGACCGTTCCTTTTGTCGTTTGGACCGACCATAGGAACCTTGAGTACATCCGTTCTGCCAAACGACTTAATGCGCGTCAGGCGCGCTGGGCGCTGTTTTTCGCTCGTTTCGAGTTCGTGATTTCTTATCGTCCGGGCTCTAAGAACACCAAGCCTGATGCTTTATCTCGTCTCTTCAGTTCTTCAGTAGCCTCCACTGACCCCGAGGGGATTCTCCCTGAGGGGCGTGTTGTCGGGTTGACTGTCTGGGGAATTGAGAGGCAGGTAAAGCAAGCACTCACTCACACTCCGTCGCCGCGCGCTTGTCCTAGGAACCTTCTTTTCGTTCCCGTTCCTACTCGTCTGGCCGTTCTTCAGTGGGCTCACTCTGCCAAGTTAGCCGGCCACCCTGGCGTTCGGGGTACGCTTGCTTCCATTCGCCAGCGTTTTTGGTGGCCCACCCGGGAGCATGACACGCGTCGTTTCGTGGCTGCTTGTTCGGTCTGCGCGCAGACTAAGTCCGGTAACTCTCCTCCTGCCGGCCGTCTCAGGCCGCTTCCCATTCCCTCTCGACCGTGGTCTCACATCGCCTTAGATTTTGTCACCGGACTGCCTTCGTCAGTGGGGAAGACTGTTATTCTTACGGTTGTCGACAGGTTCTCTAAGGCGGCTCATTTTATTCCCCTTGCTAAGCTTCCTTCTGCTAAAGAGACGGCACAAATCATCATCGAGAATGTTTTCAGAATTCATGGCCTTCCGTCAGACGTCGTTTCGGACAGAGGTCCGCAATTCACGTCTCAATTTTGGAGGGAGTTTTGCCGTTTGATTGGGGCTTCCGTCAGTCTCTCTTCCGGCTTTCACCCCCAGTCTAACGGTCAAGCAGAACGGGCCAATCAGACTATTGGTCGCATCTTACGCAGTCTTTCTTTTCGCAACCCTGCGTCTTGGTCAGAACAGCTCCCCTGGGCAGAATACGCCCACAACTCGCTTCCTTCGTCTGCGACCGGGCTATCTCCTTTTCAGAGTAGCCTCGGGTACCAGCCTCCGCTGTTCTCATCTCAGTTCGCCGAGTCCAGCGTCCCCTCCGCTCAGGCTTTTGTCCAACGTTGCGAGCGCACCTGGAAGAGGGTCAGGTCTGCACTTTGCCGTTATAGGGCGCAGACTGTGAGGGCTGCTAATAAGCGTAGAACTAAGAGTCCTAGATATTGTCGCGGTCAGAGAGTTTGGCTCTCCACTCAGAACCTTCCCCTTAAGACCGCTTCTCGCAAGTTGACCCCGCGGTTCATTGGTCCGTTCCGTATTTCTCAGATCATTAATCCTGTCGCAGTTCGACTTCTTCTTCCGCGATATCTTCGTCGCGTCCACCCGGTCTTCCATGTCTCCTGTGTCAAGCCCGTTCTTCGCGCCCCCGCTCGTCTTCCCCCCCCCCCCCCCCCATCCTTGTCGAGGGCGCACCCATCTACAGGGTCCGTAGGATTTTGGACATGCGTCCTCGGGGCCGTGGTCATCAGTACCTAGTAGATTGGGAGGGGTACGGTCCTGAGGAGAGGAGTTGGGTTCCCTCTCGGGACGTGCTGGACCGTGCGCTGATCGATGATTTCCTCCGTTGCCGCCAGGTTTCCTCCTCGAGTGCGCCAGGAGGCGCTCGGTGAGTGGGGGGGTACTGTCATGTATTGTCATGTTGTGTCTTGTTTCTGTCCTTTCCCTTCACCCTGTCTCCCTCTGCTGGTCGTTATTAGGTTACCTTTTCTCCCCCTCTTTCCCCCAGCTGTTCCTTGTCTCCTCCTAACTACCTCGTCACACCTTTTCCCACCTGTTCCCTTTTTCCCTCTGATTAGTCCTCTATATCTCTCTCTGTTTTTGTTTCTGTCTTTGTCGGATTCTTGTTTGTGTTATTCATGCCTGAACCAGACTATCGTCATGTTTGCTGCAACCTTGTCCTGTCCTGTCGGAATCTGCAGGTCCATCTGAGCCTACGTTTGTTTTGTTATTAAAGAAGCTCTGTTTACGTTAATTCGCTTTTGGGTCCTCATTCACGCACCTAACAATGTTGTTATATTTGAGATTCTTCAAAGTAGCCACCCTTTGCCTTGATGACAGCTTTGCACACTCTTGGCATTCTCTCAACCAGCTTCATGAGGTAGTCACCTGGAATGCATTTCAATTAACAGTTGTGCCTTCTTAAGTTAATTTGTGGAATTCCTTTCCTCCTTAATGCTTCCGATCCAATCAGTTGTGTTGTGACAAGGTAGGGGTTGTATACAGAAGATAGCCCTATCTGGTAAAATACCAAATCCATCTTATGGCAAGAACAGCTCAAATAAGCAAAGAGAAACGACAGTTCATCATTACTTTAAGACATAAAAGGTCAGTCAATGTAGAATATTTCAAGAACTTTGAACATTTCTTCAAGTGCAGTCGTTAAAACCATCAAGTGCTGTGATGAAACTGGCTCCCATGAGGACCGCCACAGGAAAGGAAGACCCAGTTACCTCTGCTGCAGAGGATGAGTTCATTAGAGTTACCTCTGCTGCAGAGGATGAGTTCATTAGAGTTACATCTGCTGCAGAGGATGAGTTCATTAGAGTTACATCTGCTGCAGAGGATGAGTTCATTAGAGTTACCAGACTCAGAAATTGCAGCCCAAATAAATGCTTCAGAGAGTTCAAGTGACAGACACACCTCAACATCAACTATTCAGAGGAGACTGTGTGAATCAGGCCTTCATGGTCGAATTGTTGCACAGAAACCACTACTAAAGGACACCAATAATAAGAAGAGACTTGCTTAGGCCAAGAAACACGAGCAATGGTCAGTAGACCAGTGGAAATTTGTCCTTTGGTCTGGAGTCCAAATTGGAGATTTTTGGTTCCAACCGCCCTGTCTTTGTGAGACGCGATGTGTGTGAACGGACGATCTTTGCGTGTGTATTTCTCACCGTGAAGCATGGAGGAGGTGGAGGTCATCAAGGCAAAGGGTGGCTATTTGAAGAATAAAATATAAAATATATTTAGATTTGTTTAACACTTTTTTTTATTTATTATTACATGATTCCATGTGTTATTTCATAGTTTTGATGTCTTCACTATTAATATACAATGTAGAAAATAATACAAATGAAGAAAAACCCTTGAATGGGTAGGTGTTCTAAAACTTTTGACTGATTGTGTGTGTGTGTGTATGTGTGTGTATATATATATATATATATGTATGTGTGTATATACAGTGCCTTGCGAAAGTATTCGGCCCCCTTGAACTTTGCGACCTTTTGCCACATTTCAGGCTTCAAACATAAAGATATAAAACTGTATTTTTTTGTGAAGAATCAACAACAAGTGGGACACAATCATGAAGTGGAACGACATTTATTGGATATTTCAAACTTTTTTAACAAATCAAAAACTGAAAAATTGGACGTGCAAAATTATTCAGCCCTTTTACTTTCAGTGCAGCAAACTCTCTCCAGAAGTTCAGTGAGGATCTCTGAATGATCCAATGTTGACCTAAATGACTAATGATGATAAATACAATCCACCTGTGTGTAATCAAGTCTCTGTATAAATGCACCTGCACTGTGATAGTCTCAGAGGTCCGTTAAAAGCGCAGATAGCATCATGAAGAACAAGGAACACACCAGGCAGGTCCGAGATACTGTTTAAAGCCGGATTTGGATACAAAAATATTTCCCAAGCTTTAAACATCCCAAGGAGCACTGGCAAAGCGATAATATTGAAATGGAAGGAGTATCAGACCACTGCAAATCTACCAAGACCTGGCCGTCCCTCTAAACTTTCAGCTCATACAAGGAGAAGACTGATCAGAGATGCAGCCAAGAGGCCCATGATCACTCTGGATGAACTGCAGAGATCTACAGCTGAGGTGGGAGACTCTGTCCATAGGACAAAAATCAGTCGTATATTGCACAAATCTGGCCTTTGTGGAAGAGTGGCAAGAAGAAAGCCATTTCTTAAAGATATCCATAAAAAGTGTCGTTTAAAGTTTGCCACAAGCCACCTGGGAGACACACCAAACATGTGGAAGAAGGTGCTCTGGTCAGATGAAACCAAAATTGAACTTTTTGGCAACAATGTAAAACGTTATGTTTGGCGTAAAAGCAACACAGCTCATCACCCTGAACACACCATCCCCACTGTCAAACATGGTGGTGGCAGCGTCATGGTTTGGGCCTGCTTTTCTTCAGCAGGGACAGGGAAGATGGTTAAAATTGATGGGAAGATGGATGGAGCCAAATACAGGACCATTCTGGAAGAAAACCTGATGGAGTCTGCAAAAGACCTGAGACTGGGACGGAGATTTGTCTTCCAACAAGACAATGATCCAAAACATAAAGCAAAATCTACAATGGAATGGTTCAAAAATAAACATATCCAGGTGTTAGAATGGCCAAGTCAAAGTCCAGACCTGAATCCAATCGAGAATCTGTGGAAAGAACTGAAAACTGCTGTTCACAAATGCTCTCCATCCAACCTCACTGAGCTCGAGCTGTTTTGCAAGGAGGAATGGGAAAAAATGTCAGTCTCTCGATGTGCAAAACTGATAGACATACCCCAAGCGACTTACAGCTGTAATCGCAGCAAAAGGTGGCGCTACAAAGTATTAACTTAAGGGGGCTGAATAATTTTACACGCCCAATTTTTTCGTTTTTGATTTGTTAAAAAAGTTTGAAATATCCAATAAATGTTGTTCCACTTCATGATTGTGTCCCACTGGTTGTTGATTCTTCACAAAACAATACAGTTTTATATCTTTATGTTTGAAGCCTGAAATGTGGCAAAAGGTCGCAAAGTTCAAGGGGGCCGAATACTTTCGCAAGGCACTGTATATGTATGTGTGTGTGTGTATATATATATATATATATATATATGTATGTGTGTGTGTGTGTGTGTGTATATATATATATATATATATGTGTATGTGTGTGTGTGTATTGACCATGTGTTGATAAGTGATGTATGGATGTGATACAGTGGGGCTCCAAAACTACTGGCACCACTGACTGGCAATGCACAAACAATACTTAAAAAAAATACACAATATAATTATAGAGAGAAACTCAGAATACCAACATGTGAGAAATACTGTACTTTATTAATGTTTCAATGGAACCCAACAAAATAATTTATTGATTTAATTAATAATCAATGTCCTCCAATTCAAGGTTTCACAATTAATGGCCCCCTTACAGATTAAATTAAATAACATCTACCAACATTAAACCAGGATCTAAATTCCACTTTTTTTTTAAGTGTATCTAAGTCTTAAGGAACTATATTGAGCCATGACATCACTTCCTTTTTCACTAGGGTATAAAAATGAGTTAACACCCCTGCAATATCCCTTTGTCATCCAACAACATGAAGAAAACAAAAGAACTGGCAGTTCAAGAGAGACCGATGGTCGTAGACCTTCATAAATCTGTTAATGGCAACAAGACGATTGAATTTACCCCTGTATTTGTATTTATCACAGAGACCCATTTAGTTACTCTTCCTGGGGTCCAGCAAAATGTAGGCAGTTTATACTTTAAAAACACTGAGTACTGTCAGGGCAATCAGTAAACCATGCTAAAGATATGGAACAGTTGAAAACCTCATGGGTAGAGGACGCATATTCATTTAGCCCCCCAGGAGAGGGAGGAGGATGGTGAGAGAAGCAACAAAATCCCCAAGAATCACTGTGAAATAATTGCAGGCCTTGGTGGCGTCTTGGGGTCACCAGGTTTCAAAAAAGCATCATCAGACTCCACCTCCACAACCACAGGCTCTTTGGAAGGGTTGCCAGAAGAAAGCACCACCAGACTCCACCTCCACAACCACAGGCTCTTTGGAAGGGTTGCCAGAAGAAAGTCCCATCAGACTCCACCTCCACAACCACAGGCTCTTTGGAAGGGTTGCCAGAAGAAAGTCCCATCAGACTCCACCTCCACAACCACAGGCTCTTTGGAAGGGTTGCCAGAAGAAAGCACCATCAGACTCCACCTCCACAACCACAGGCTCTTTGGAAGGGTTGCCAGAAGAAAGCACCATCAGACTCCACCTCCACAACCACAGGCTCTTTGGTAGGGTTGCCAGAAGAAAAAGCCCTTTCTGACCCCAAGACACAGAACCAAGCGCTTGGAGTTTACCAAACGTCATTTAAATTATGACTGGAAGAAGGTGCTCTGGTCAGAGGAGACCAAAATGGAATGTTTTGGTCAGATACAGCATCTGCATGTTTGGCGTCGAAACAGAGATGCATACAAGGAGAGGAACCTCATACCCACGGTGAAATATGGTGGTGGGTCAGTGATGTTTTGGGGCTGTTTTAATTCCAGAGGTCCAGGGGCACTGGTTAAGATTGATGGCATAATGAATTCTACCAAGTATCAGTCGATTTTTGTGCTGAAAATCTGGTTGCCTCTGCCAGAAGGCTGGGACTTGGCCGTAGGTGGACTTTCCAACAAGACAATGACCCAAAACATACCTCAAGATCCACACAGAAATGGTTCTGTGACAACAAAATCAATGTTCTGCCATGTCAGTGGCCGGACCTCAATCCAATGGAAAACCTGTGGGCTGAGTGGAAGAGGGGCAGTTGATAAGCACAAACCCAAGAATGTGAAGGATCTTGAAAGGATCTGCATAGAGGAATGGTCCAAAATCCCTCCAGATGTGTTCCTTAACCTTGTAAAACATTACAGGAAAAGACTCCATGCTGTTGTCCTTACCAGAGGTGGTTGCACTAAGTACTAAAAGAGGAGTGCCAATAATTATGAAACCTTGATTTTGGTCAAATGTATTTTGTATTAAATAATTGTATGCTTTTGGTGGGTTCCATTGAAACTTTAATAAAATACAGTATTTCTCACGTGTTGGTATTCTGAGTTTATCTCTATAATAATATTGTTTATATTTTTTTAAAGGTTTGTTTGTGCGTTGCCAGTCATGGGAGACAGTCATTTTGGAGCCCAATGTATCTGTTTCGATTCCCCAGTCGAAGGCTTTGCGTAAGATGATTCAACAGACGTTCCAGAGGTACTCGTGTCTGAAGGAAGAGGAGTGTGTTGTGAAATTCTTTACCACGCTGGCAGACTGCTATGACTACATACAGGAGAGTTTCACCTGTCAGTTAGTGGTGAGTCACACACGCACGCACACACACGCACACACACACACACACACTGCGCACGCACACACACACACACTACACACACACACACACACACTACAGACACACACACACACACACACACTACACACACACTACACACTACACACACACACACACACACACTACACACACACACACTACACACACACACATACACACACACACACACACACTACACACCCTGAATCCTATTCTCCACTCAAGCCCTTGTCCCCCCTGTCTCTCTCTCCAGCAAGGCTGGAGTCTGACGGTGGACCTGGTCATTGGCCCCGAGGGGATCCGCCAGCGTGCAGATAAAAACTCTGTGGTGAGTTGTAGTTGGCCAAACAACATATCTGCCCCATCCATAGACCTATACACTCTGTGGTAAGTTGTAGTTGGCCAAACAACAAATTTGCCCCATCCATAGACCTATACACTCTGTGGTGAGTTGTAGTTGGCCAACATATCTGCCCCATCCATAGACCTATACACTCTGTGGTGAGTTGTAGTTGGCCAACATATCTTCCCCATCCATAGACCTATACACTCTGTGGTGAGTTGTAGTTGGCCAAACAACATATCTGCCCCATCCATAGACCTATACACTCTGTGGTGAGTTGTAGTAGGCCAAACAACATATCTGCCCCATCCATAGACCTATACACTATGCAATGAGTTGTAGTTGGCCAACATATCTGCCCCATCCATAGACCTATACACTCTGTGGTGAGTTGTAGTTGGCCAAACAACATATCTGCCCCATCCATAGACCTATACACTATGCAATGAGTTGTAGTTGGCCAACATATCTGCCCCATCCATAGACCTATACACTCTGTGGTGAGTTGTAGTTGGCCAATATATCTGCCCCATCCATAGACCTATACACTCTGTGGTGAGTTGTAGTTGGCCAACATATCTGCCCCATCCATAGACCTATACACTCTGTGGTGAGTTGTAGTTGGCCAAACAACATATCTGCCCCATCCATAGACCTATACACTCTGTGGTGAGTTGTAGTTGGCCAACATATCTGCCCCATCCATAGACCTATACACTCTTTGGTGAGTTGTAGTTGGCCAACATATCTGCCCAATCCATAGACCTATACACTCTGTGGTGAGTTGTAGTTGGCCAACATATCTGCCCCATCCATAGACCTATACACTCTGTGGTGAGTTGTAGTTGGCCAACATATCTGCCCCATCCATAGACCTATACACTCTGTGGTGAGTTGTAGTTGGCCAAACAACATATCTGCCCCATCCAAAGACCTATACACTCTGTGGTGAGTTGTAGTTGGCCAACATATCTGCCCCATCCATAGACCTATACACTCTGTGGTGAGTTGTAGTTGGCCAACATATCTGCCCCATCCATAGACCTATACACTCTGTGGTGAGTTGTAGTTGGCCAACATATCTGCCCCATCCATAGACCTATACACTCTGTGGTGAGTTGTAGTTGGCCAACATATCTGCCCCATCCATAGACCTATACACTCTGTGGTGAGTTGTAGTTGGCCAACATATCTGCCCCATCCATAGACCTATACACTCTGTGGTGAGTTGTAGTTGGCCAACATATCTGCCCCATCCATAGACCTATACACTCTGTGGTGAGTTGTAGTTGGCCAACATATCTGCCCCATCCATAGACCTATACACTCTGTGGTGAGTTGTAGTTGGCCAACAAATTTGCCCCATCCATAGACCTATACACTCTGTGGTGAGTTGTAGTTGGCCAACATATCTGCCCCATCCATAGACCTATACACTCTGTGGTGAGTTGTAGTTGGCCAACATATCTTCCCCATCCATAGACCTATACACTCTGTGGTGAGTTGTAGTTGGCCAAACAACATATCTGCCCCATCCATAGACCTATACACTCTGTGGTGAGTTGTAGTAGGCCAAACAACATATCTGCCCCATCCATAGACCTATACACTATGCAATGAGTTGTAGTTGGCCAACATATCTGCCCCATCCATAGACCTATACACTCTGTGGTGAGTTGTAGTTGGCCAAACAACATATCTGCCCCATCCATAGACCTATACACTATGCAATGAGTTGTAGTTGGCCAACATATCTGCCCCATCCATAGACCTATACACTCTGTGGTGAGTTGTAGTTGGCCAATATATCTGCCCCATCCATAGACCTATACACTCTGTGGTGAGTTGTAGTTGGCCAACATATCTGCCCCATCCATAGACCTATACACTCTGTGGTGAGTTGTAGTTGGCCAAACAACATATCTGCCCCATCCATAGACCTATACACTCTGTGGTGAGTTGTAGTTGGCCAACATATCTGCCCCATCCATAGACCTATACACTCTTTGGTGAGTTGTAGTTGGCCAACATATCTGCCCAATCCATAGACCTATACACTCTGTGGTGAGTTGTAGTTGGCCAACATATCTGCCCCATCCATAGACCTATACACTCTGTGGTGAGTTGTAGTTGGCCAACATATCTGCCCCATCCATAGACCTATACACTCTGTGGTGAGTTGTAGTTGGCCAAACAACATATCTGCCCCATCCAAAGACCTATACACTCTGTGGTGAGTTGTAGTTGGCCAACATATCTGCCCCATCCATAGACCTATACACTCTGTGGTGAGTTGTAGTTGGCCAACATATCTGCCCCATCCATAGACCTATACACTCTGTGGTGAGTTGTAGTTGGCCAACATATCTGCCCCATCCATAGACCTATACACTCTGTGGTGAGTTGTAGTTGGCCAACATATCTGCCCCATCCATAGACCTATACACTCTGTGGTGAGTTGTAGTTGGCCAACATATCTGCCCCATCCATAGACCTATACACTCTGTGGTGAGTTGTAGTTGGCCAACATATCTGCCCCATCCATAGACCTATACACTCTGTGGTGAGTTGTAGTTGGCCAACATATCTGCCCCATCCATAGACCTATACACTCTGTGGTGAGTTGTAGTTGGCCAAACAACATATCTGCCCCATCCATAGACCTATACACTCTGTGGTGAGTTGTAGTTGGCCAACATATCTGCCCCATCCATAGACCTATACACTCTGTGGTGAGTTGTAGTTGGCCAACATATCTGCCCCATCCATAGACCTATACACTCTGTGGTGAGTTGTAGTTGGCCAACATATCTGCCCCATCCATAGACCTATACACTCTGTGGTGAGTTGTAGTTGGCCAAACAACATATCTGCCCCATCCATAGACCTATACACTCTGTGGTGAGTTGTAGTTGGCCAACATATCTGCCCCATCCATAGACCTATACACTCTGTGGTGAGTTGTAGTTGGCCAACATATCTGCCCCATCCATAGACCTATACACTCTGTGGTGAGTTGTAGTTGGCCAACATATCTGCCCCATCCATAGACCTATACACTCTGTGGTGAGTTGTAGTTGGCCAACATATCTGCCCCATCCATAGACCTATACACTCTGTGGTGAGTTGTAGTTGGCCAACATATCTGCCCCATCCATAGACCTATACACTCTGTGGTGAGTTGTAGTTGGCCAAACAACATATCTGCCCCATCCATAGACCTATACACTCTGTGGTGAGTTGTAGTTGGCCAACATATCTGCCCCATCCATAGACCTATACACTCTGTGGTGAGTTGTAGTTGGCCAACATATCTGCCCCATCCATAGACCTATACACTCTGTGGTGAGTTGTAGTAGGCCAAACAACATATCTGCCCCATCCATAGACCTATACACTCTGTGGTGAGTTGTAGTTGGCCAACATATCTGCCCCATCCATAGACCTATACACTCTGTGGTGAGTTGTAGTTGGCCAAACAACATATCTGCCCCATCCATAGACCTATACACTCTGTGGTGAGTTGTAGTTGGCCAACATATCTGCCCCATCCATAGACCTATACACTCTGTGGTGAGTTGTAGTTGGCCAACATATCTGCCCCATCCATAGACCTATACACTCTGTGGTGAGTTGTAGTAGGCCAAACAACATATCTGCCCCATCCATAGACCTATACACTCTGTGGTGAGTTGTAGTTGGCCAACATATCTGCCCCATCCATAGACCTATACACTCTGTGGTGAGTTGTAGTTGGCCAAACAACATATCTGCCCCATCCATAGACCTATACACTCTGTGGTGAGTTGTAGTTGGCCAACATATCTGCCCCATCCATAGACCTATACACTCTGTGGTGAGTTGTAGTTGGCCAACATATCTGCCCCATCCATAGACCTATACACTCTTAGAAGAAGAAACAAAAAGGTGCTATCTAGAAACTGAAACATTTCTTCAGCAGTCCCCATAGGAGAACCCTTTTTTGGTTTCAGATAGAACCCTTTTGGTTTCAGGTAGAACTCCCTTTTGGGTTCCATGTAGAACCCTTTCCACAGAGAGTTCTACATGGAAACCAAAAGGGTTCTACCTGGAACCAAAAAAGGGTTCACCGTTGGGGACTGCTGAAGAACCCTTTTGCAATGTCCCATCCTGCCCATAACCACACACAACATTCACACTCAACTCTTGGTAGTTGTTACTCTTATCATTCAGACAGTACTAACCTCTTGGTAGTTGTTACTCTTATCATTCAGACAGTACTAAACTCTTGGTAGTTGTTACTCTTATCATTCAGACAGTACTAACCTCTTGGTAGTTGTTACTCTTATCATTCAGACAGTACTAAACTCTTGGTAGTTGTTACTCTTATCATTCAGACAGTACTAAACTCTTGGTAGTTGTTACTCTTATCATTCAGACAGTACTAAACTCTTGGTAGTTGTTACTCTTATCATTCAGACAGTACTAACCTCTTGGTAGTTGTTACTCTTATCATTCAGACAGTACTAAACTCTTGGTAGTTGTTACTCTTATCATTCAGACAGTACTAACCTCTTGGTAGTTGTTACTCTTATCATTCAGACAGTACTAAACTCTTGGTAGTTGTTACTCTTATCATTCAGACAGTACTAAACTCTTGGTAGTTGTTACTCTTATCATTCAGACAGTACTAAACTCTTGGTAGTTGTTACTCTTATCATTCAGACAGTACTAAACTCTTGGTAGTTGTTACTCTTATCATTCAGACAGTACTAACCTCTTGGTAGTTGTTACTCTTATCATTCAGACAGTACTAACCTCTTGGTAGTTGTTACTCTTATCATTCAGACAGTACTAAACTCTTGGTAGTTGTTACTCTTATCATTCAGACAGTACTAAACTCTTGGTAGTTGTTACTCTTATCATTCAGACAGTACTAAACTCTTGGTAGTTGTTACTCTTATCATTCAGACAGTACTAAACTCTTGGTAGTTGTTACTCTTATCATTCAGACAGTACTAAACTCTTGGTAGTTGTTACTCTTATCATTCAGACAGTACTAACCTCTTGGTAGTTGTTACTCTTATCATTCAGACAGTACTAACCTCTTGGTAGTTGTTACTCTTATCATTCAGACAGTACTAACCTCTTGGTAGTTGTTACTCTTGTCATTCAGACAGTACTAAACTCTTGGTAATTGTTACTCTTGTCATTCAGACAGTACTAAACTCTTGGTAGTTGTTACTCTTATCATTCAGACAGTACTAAACTCTTGGTAGTTGTTACTCTTATCATTCAGACAGTACTAAACTCTTGGTAGTTGTTACTCTTATCATTCAGACAGTACTAAACTCTTGGTAGTTGTTACTCTTATCATTCTTCACATTTCCGAGAATCAGACCATTCAGGGTCAAACCACAATTATCCTGCACTCAAACCAAACACAATGAACGGTTCAAAGTAAATGTATATGTGTGTGTCCCTGTCCCTTTCTCTCTCTGTCCCTGTCTCTCTCTGTCCCTGTTTCTGTCCCTGTCCCTGTCTCTCTCTGTCCCTGTCTCTCTCTGTCCCTGTTTCTGTCCCTGTCCCTGTCTCTCTCTGTCCCTGTCTCTCTCTGTCCCTGTTTCTGTCTCTGTCCCTGTCTCTCTCTGTCCCTGTCTCTCTCTGTCCCTGTTTCTGTCTCTGTCCCTGTCTCTCTCTGTCCCTGTCTCTCTCTGTCCCTGTTTCTGTCCCTGTCCCTGTCTCTCTCTGTCCCTGTCTCTCTCTGTCCCTGTTTCTGTCTCTGTCCCTGTCTCTCTCTGTCCCTGTCTCTCTCTGTCCCTGTTTCTGTCCCTGTCTCTCTCTGTCCCTGTCTCTCTCTGTCCCTGTCTCTCTCTGTCCCTGTCTCTCTCTGTCCCTGTCTCTCTCTGTCCCTGTTTCTGTCTCTGTCCCTGTCTCTCTCTGTCCCTGTCTCTCTCTGTCCCTGTTTCTGTCTCTGTCCCTGTCTCTCTCTGTCCCTGTCTCTCTCTGTCCCTGTCTCTCTCTGTCCCTGTTTCTGTCCCTGTCCCTGTCTCTCTCTGTCCCTGTCTCTCTCTGTCCCTGTCTCTCTCTGTCCCTGTCACTCTCTGTCCCTGTTTCTGTCCCTGTCCCTGTCTCTCTCTGTCCCTGTCTCGCTCTGTCCCTGTCTCTCTCTGTCCCTGTTTCTGTCTCTGTCCCTGTCTCTCTCTGTCCCTGTTTCTGTCCCTGTCCCTGTCTCTCTCTGTCCCTGTCTCTCTCTGTCCCTATTTCTGTCTCTGTCCCTGTCTCTCTCTGTCCCTGTCTCTCTCTGTCCCTGTTTCTGTCCCTGTCCCTGTCTCTCTCTGTCCCTGTCTCTCTCTGTCCCTGTTTCTGTCTCTGTCCCTGTCTCTATCTGTCCCTGTCTCTCTCTGTCCCTGTTTCTGTCCCTGTCCCTGTCTCTCTCTGTCCCTGTCTCTCTCTGTCACTTTCTGTCCCTGTTTCTGTCCCTGTCTCTGTCCCTGTCTCTCTCTGTCCATGTCTCTCCCTGTCCCTGTTGCTCTGTCCCTGTTTATGTCCCTGTTTCTGTCCCTGTCTCTGTCCCTGTTGCTCTCTGTCCCTGTTTCTGTCCCTGTCTCTGTCTCTGTCCTTGTCCCTCTCTGTCCTGTCTCTCTCTGTCCCTGTCCCTGTCTCTGTCCCTGTCTCTCTCTCGGTCCCTGTCTCTCTCTCTGTCCCTGTCTCTCTCTCTGTCCCTGTCTCTCTCTCTGTCCCTGTCCCTGTCTCTCTCTGTCTCTGTTCCTGTCCCTGTCTCTCTCTCTGTCCCTGTCTCTCTCTGTCTCTGTTCCTGTCCCTGTCTCTCTCTCTGTCCCTGTCTCTCTCTCTGTCCCTGTCTCTCTCTGTCTCTGTTCCTGTCCCTGTCTCTCTCTCTCTCTGTCCCTGTCCCTATCTCTCTGTCACTTTCTGTCCCTCTCTGTCCTGTCCCTGTATCTCTCTGTCCCTGTCTCTCTCTGTCCTTGTCTCTCTCTGTCCTGTCTCTCTCTGTCCCTGTCCCTGTCTCTGTCCCTGTCTCTCTCTGTCCCTGTCTCTCTCTGTCCCTGTCTCTCTCTGTCCCTGTCTCTCTCTGTCTCTGTCCCTGTCTCTCTCTGTCCCTGTCTCTGTCCCTGTCTCTCTCTCTCTGTCTTTGTCTCTCTCTCTCTCTCTGTGTGTGTGTGTATGTGTGTGTGTGTGTGTGTGTGTGTGTGTGTGTGTGTGTGTGTGTGTGTGTGTGTGTGTGTGTGTGTGTATGTGTGTGTGTGTGTGTATGTGTGTAGCCTGTCTGCTTGGCCAGTTTCTCTCAGGTCCGCAGTATCAGATGCTCTCAGCAGAACGATGGCCAAGCGCTGCTAACAGTTGACATACAGGGAGCCAAGCAGGTAAACACACACACACATACATACACACACACACACACACACACACACACGCACAACCACACTAACCTGTGCCCTCCACAGCCTCTGTCGGTGACCACGGCCTGTCTTGCTACAGCTGAAAACATGGCGGACCTGATAGACGGCTACTGTCGACTGGGAACCTCCTCTGATACCTCCCTCATCATCACAACTAACAAAGGTACCACACACACACACACACACAGAGACACACACAGACACACACACACATACACACAGACACACAGAGAAACAGGGACAGACTCACACACACACACACACACACACACACACACACATACACACACACAGAGACAAAGACAGACAGAGAGAGACCGAGACACACACACACACACACACACAGAGACACACACCTCCCTCATCATCAGAACTAACAAAGGTACCACTAACATTTGCCTAGAATCAGGCTTACATAATGGAAGCAGTCTGTTAGCAATGTTAGCATCTCTAACTAAATATTTAAAGTCATGTCTGATATGATTCAACCCACAGAGAGAGACTCCAGTTTCGCCCTGCCTGCTATCCCTACAGGGTGAGATCACTGTCTGTTCTTTCTGTCTCTGTCTCTGTCTCTGTCTCTGTCTCTGTCTCTGTCTCTCTCTCTCTCTCTCTCTCTCTCTCTCTCTCTCTCTCTCTCAATTCAATTCAATTCAATTAAATTCAATTCAATTCAATTCAATTTCAATTTCAATTCAATTTCAATTCAAGGGGCTTTATTGGCATGGGAAACATGTGTTTACATTGCCAAAGCAAGTGAGGTAGATAATACACAAAAGTGAAATAAACAATTAAAATGAACAGTAAACATTACACATACAGAAGT
>NC_048583.1:60423753-60496253 GCF_013265735.2 Oncorhynchus mykiss | reverse complement strand
TCTATCTCTCTCTCTGTAGTGTGACCAAGAGTGGTGTATTGTTATTAAGTGGGGACTGGAACTGTACAGTAGATTTTACTGTTGATCGCACTGCTGAAGAACCTCATCTGCGGTCAGCTACTTGTCTGTCTGGTCTTCTAACTGAGTTTGAGCTTTCTGATGTGTGGAGAGTAAGGAATGCAACAGTTAGGCAGTACACATGGTTAAAGGTTAATGAAGGTCGTGTCAGTGCAGCAAGGTTAGACAGGTTGTAGTAGGGTTGGAAGGTTAGACAGGTTAGATGTATCTGATCACTACTGTAGTAGGGTTGGAAGGTTAGATATGTTGTTTGTATCTGATCACTACTGTAGTAGGGTTGGAAGGTTAGACAGGTTGTATGTATCTGATCACTACTGTAGTAGGGTTGGAAGGTTAGACAGGTTGTATGTATCTGATCACTACTGTAGTAGGGTTGGAAGGTTAGACCGGTTGTATGTATCTGATCACTACTGTAGTAGGGTTGGAAGGTTAGACAGGTTGTATGTATCTGATCACTACTGTAGTAGGGTTGGAAGGTTAGACAGGTTGTATGTATCTGATCACTACTGTAGTAGGGTTGGAAGGTTAGACCGGTTGTATGTATCTGATCACTACTGTAGTAGGGTTGGAAAAAGGGAATTTTGAGTCCTTGAGACAATGGTGGGAGGTTCTTGAGACAATGGTGGGAGGTTCTTGAGACAATGGTGGGAGGTTCTTGAGACAATGGTGGGAGGTTCTTGAGACAATGGTGGGAGGTTCTTGAGAGAATGGTGGGAGGTTCTTGAGACAATGGTGGGAGGTTGGGAAGGCCCAAATACGTGTGTCTTGTCAACAGTATACTGCTCTGTCTCATATTGAAGTTAAAGAGACTATCAGGGCCCTTGAACAGGACATCAAATCTATTGAATTGAAGTTGCTCACTCAGAACGACAGGACAAGAGACATGAACTGAGGATGTTTCTACATGAAAGAGTGAAGGGTGCCTTGATTAGGTCTCATGTTGTTACCCTCAAAGATATGGATGCTCCTAGAACCACTAGGACAGTCGCCATTACAACACAAACAGACAGTCTGCCTTCGTCTGCCTTGATGGGAAGGTGACCACGGATGACAGTGAAATGCGCCAACATGCCGTGGTTTTCTACTCTGCCCTCTATAAGGTGGAGGATTGTGACTCTCTGTGTACTGAACAGTTGTTACATGGTCTTCCTCAATTGGGCCCTGAGCAGAGAGCTGCTTTTGGACTCTGACATTACTCTGCAGGAGCCACATTACTCCACAGCAGTTATGCAGCTCTCAACAGGCCCCTGGCATCGATGGTTTACCATCTGAGTTCTAGAAGCACTTTTGGGGGTCTATTGGGGAGGATTTTTATGAAGTGGTGTGTGAATCTTTTCATGAGAGTTGTCTTCCTGTATCCTGTTAACATGCTGTGCTTTCATTGTTGCTAGAAAAGGGGGATTTGGCTTCTATAAAGGGGGATTTGGCTCCTATAAAGGGGGATTTGGCTCCTATAAAGGGGGATTTGGCTCCTATAAAAAATTGGCGACCCGTTGCGTTTTGCAGAACAAACAATTGTATCTAAATGTCTCTCAAACAGGTTGAAAGAGTATCTGGGGTTGTTGGTCCATAAGGACCAATCTTACTGTGTACCTGACCGCTCTGTAGTTAATAACTTGTTTCTAATAAGAAATGTTTTAGACAGTTGTAAACTGTCTGATGTGAATGTGGGTTTACTTTCGTTGGATCAGGAGAAGACTTTTGATCGTGTGGTCCACCAGTACTTGTTCAAAACAATGAAAGCCTTTGGGTTTGGGGATGTTTTTTTGTCTTGGATGAGTTTACTGTATGCTGGGGCCTCGTGTATGGTGAAGGTGGGTGCGGTTTGAGCTGCCCCATCCCTGTCCAAAGGGGCATCAGGCAGGGATGCCCAATTTCAAGGCAGTTATATAGTCTGGCGATTGAACCAATGCTTTGTTTTTTAAGAGCGAGGCGTACTGGTTTCTCTGTGCCAGGTGTAATGAAGGGTCCCACGATAGCACTGTCTGCGTATGCAGATTACGTGATAGTTTTTATTACAGGGGGTGAGGATGTTAAGGTTCTCTCAAACACTCTAAAGGTGTATGATTGGGTCTCCTCAGCTAGAGTCAATTGGGAAAAGAGTGAATCGCTGTGGGCAGGTCGGCTTCAGATAGGGTCCGCTCCACGGTTACCAGGGGGGCTTCAGTGGGGCAGAGATGGGATGAAGACTTTGGGAAGACTTTGGGGGTTTTTCTAGGCTCCGATGTATTTCAGAAAAATAACTGGGAGGGTGTAGTGGAGAAAGTGTGTGTCTGTCAAGGTGGAAATTGGTGCTACCCCAGCTGTCTTATAGGGGAAGGGTACTGGTAGCCAATAATCTTGCTGCCTCTACCCTGTGGCACAGACTAATTATTTTACAGGAGCTTCAGAGGACCCTTGTCAATTTCTTCTGGTCTGGACAACACTGGATTAAAGCTGCAGCCCTGTACCTGCCGCTGCACGAGGGTGGGCAAGGCCTGGTGGACATTTCCTCCAGGATCAAGGCTTTCCGGCTTCAAGCCGCCCAGAGACTGTTGTACAGTGACGGTTTTAGATGACCTGATCACTGATTGGTTCTCAGCTCTGGGTGAGGTTTTCTCTTCCCAACTGTTTATATTTGGGCTAAAGTACAGGTTTAGTCGAAGGGGTGTAGTTACTTTGCCTAATTTTGTGTCAGGGAGCAGCCAAATTAGCAATATGGAAGACCCGAAAGAACAGTATTCGGGGACAGGGGTCTGTGGATGTGGTGGGAATGCTGGAGGGAATGTTGGCAGCGAGACTAAGGGTTGAGTTTGCCTATTATAAACTTGTCAACAATATTGATCTGTTTATGAGTATATGGGGTATTCAGAGGCTGTTGTGTTTAGTTACTGTGGAGGAGGAATTAGAGTTGTGTTTTTAATTGATGTGTAACTGTGGTTTTGTATGAGTGTTTATAGTGTTGTGGGTTCCCAGACCCAATAAAGATGATTTTAAAGATGATTTTAAAACTCCAAACTCTTTCTCTCTCTCTCTTTCTGTATCTCTCTTTCTCTTTCTGTATCTCTCTCTCTTTCTGTATCTCTCTCTCTGTGTCTGTATCTCTCTCTCTCTGTCAGTGTTGATGAAGACTCTAGATCATCCTCACATTGTACGTCTGATCGGGGTCATTGAGGTGGACCCTGTGTGGATCGTCATGGAGCTGTACGAGCACGGAGAGGTGAGGGTTCCCGAGACCAGTTCAGGGCACGAGGGGTCAGAGGTTTTTTGTGATGTCACCAGTCTGCCTCAAAAATATGAAGTCACTCACTGGCTCAGAATGCATCACATCAAGGAGTAGAGCAGGATAAAGTATAGAGAGAATCCACATATCTTCCTCTCTCTCTCTGTGTGTGTGTGTGTGTGTGTGTGTGTGTGTGTGTGTGTGTGTGTAGTTGGGCACCTACCTTGTGGAGCAGCAGAGGTCTCTGACCAGTGTAACTCTGGTCCTGTATAGTCTACAGATCTGTAAAGCCCTGGCTTACCTGGAGGGGCTGAACATGGTACACAGGTAACAAACGCGCTCCATTCACGTCCCTGCTTTCCTGAACGTCGTGTTGTTTAGAGGAAGTCGTTTATTAAAGGGGCAATCACCATTTCAAAACGAATAACCTCTAAATGCCTCACGATCTTAGTTCTACGGCTCCATTAGGACCCAACGTATCAGCTGTTTTTATTCTGCTCGTGAACAAATATGTTTTTCAACCCTTCAGCTGTTTACCAAAACACTGGCAGGGTGACTGCTTTGTTGTTGTTTGAACTGCAGATTTCTCCTTTTTAACCCAGAGAGGAAGTGAACGCCTGTTTCATCAACCCCATAGCATCATATCACTTCTGCAGTCAGCCCTCAAAGTCTGCTTCCTCATTGGCTGAATGATTCATTTCTGACTATGTGTCTCTGTTATTGGTTATCATTGGTTAATATGGTTAATATGGTTTAATCCCGGCATTGGGATTGGTTAATATGGTTAATATGGTTTAATCCCGGCATTGGGATTGGTTAATATGGTTAATATGGTTTAATCCCGGCATTGGGATTGGTTAATATGGTTAATATGGTTTAATCCCGGCATTGGGATTGGTTAATATGGTTAATATGGTTTAATCCCGGCATTGGGATTGGTTAATATGGTTAATATGGTTTAATCCCGGCATTGGGATTGGTTAATATGGTTAATATGGTTTAATCCCGGCATTGGGATTGGTTAATATGGTTAATATGGTTTAATCCCGGCATTGGGATTGGTTAATATGGTTTAATCCCGGCATTGGGATTGGTTAATATGGTTAATATGGTTTAATCCCGGCATTGGGATTGGTTAATATGGTTAATATGGTTTAATCCCGGCATTGGGATTGGTTAATATGGTTAATATGGTTTAATCCCGGCATTGGGATTGGTTAATATGGTTAATATGGTTTAATCCCGGCATTGGGATTGGTTAAAAGACCCAGTGTAATTTTCCTGTGTTTTATTCATATTTCCACACTATGATGTTGGAATAATTCTGTGAAAATGGTGAAAATGTCCTTTTAGCATAAGAGCTGTTAGAAAAGACCTACCTGAAATTTCAGCCTGTTTTGGTGGGATGGAGTTTTAGCCTGTGTGATGACATCACCAGGAGGTTAATTAGTTAATAAACTAATAAGAAAGAGAGTTCCAAACCTCTCTGTTTGTTTTACTTGTAAACAAAGTAAATGTAAAGAAACACTATATAGCCTCAAACATGGTTAAAACTAACATTTTCCAGATCATGGATGGTCAGTCCTTGCAGACGTAGTGCTGTCTATGAATTTGAGAGTGGTTACATTTCTCCAGCACATCATCCCTCAGCTTTTTTACCAAAACAGGAGCGGGGAGTCATTTTTGTTATTGTTTTTTACTGCTGATTGACCGCTTTAATTGTTACCCAGAAATGATAACGGCTGCATTGGATCTTTTGATAGTGTTTTAGTTTGTGATTGGTTAATATAGTTCAATTTCTCTATTGTGATTGGTCAATATAGTTCAATTTCTCTATTGTGATTGGTCAATATAGTTCAATTTCTCTATTGTGATTGGTCAATATAGTTCAATTTCTCTATTGTGATTGGTCAATATAGTTCAATTTCTCTATTGTGATTGGTCAATATAGTTCAATTTCTCTATCGTGATTGGTTAACATCGTTCAATTTCTCTATCGTGATTGGTTAATATAGTTCAATTTCTCTATCGTGATTGGTTAACATCGTTCAATTTCTCTATTGTGATTAGTTAATATAGTTCAATTTCTCTATTGTGATTAGTTAATATAGTTCAATTTCTCTATTGTGATTAGTTAATATAGTTCAATTTCTCTATCGTGATTGGTTAACATAGTTCAATTTCTCTATTGTGATTAGTTAATATAGTTCAATTTCTCTATCGTGATTAGTTAATATAGTTCAATTTCTCTATCGTGATTGGTTAACATCGTTCCATTTCTCTATTGTGATTAGTTAATATAGTTCCATTTCTCTATCGTGATTGGTTAACATCGTTCCATTTCTCTATTGTGATTGGTTAGAGACATAGCTGTGAGGAACGTGTTGGTGGCGTCTGCAGACTGTGTCAAACTGGGAGACTTTGGGCTGTCCCGTTACGTAGAAGATGAAGACTACTACAAAGGTGTTAACACGGTGCCTTCCGGAAGGATTCAGACCCTTTCACTTTACCCACATTTTGTTACTTTTTACTGCCTTATTCTGAAACAGATGAAATAAAACAATTCCTCATCAATCTACACACAATAATAATAAACCCATAATGACAGTTGTTTTTGGTTCGTTTGCCATTTTTATAAATACCTTATTTACATACCTTTTATAAATACCTTATTTACATACCTTTTATAAATACCTTATTTACATACCTTTTATAAATACCTTATTTACATACCTTTTATAAATACCTTATTTACATACCTTTTATAAATACCTTATTTACATACCTTTTATAAATACCTTATTTACATACCTTTTATAAATACCTTATTTACATACCTTTTATAAATACCTTATTTACATACCTTTTATAAATACCTTATTTACATACCTTTTATAAATACCTTATTTACATACCTTTTATAAATACCTTATTTACATACCTTTTATAAATACCTTATTTACATACCTTTTATAAATACCTTATTTACATACCTTTTATAAATACCTTATTTACATACCTTTTATAAATACCTTATTTACATACCTTTTATAAATACCTTATTTACATAAGTATTCAGACCTTTTTGCTATTGAGACTCAACATAGAGCTCAGGTGCGTCCTGTTTCCATTGATCATCCTTGAGATGTTTCTACAACTTGATTGGAGTCCGCCTGGGGTAAATTCAATTGATTGGACATGATTTGGAAAAGCACACACCTGTCTATATAAGGTCCCACAGTTGACGGTGCATGTCAGAGCAAAAGCCAAGCCATGAGGTTAAAGGAATTGTCTGTAGAGCTCAGAGACAGGATTGTGTCGAGGCACCCTTCTGGGGAAGGGTACCAAAACATTTATGCTGCATTGAAGGTCCCCAAGAACACAGTGGCCTCCATCATTCTGAAATGGAAGAATCACCAAGACACTTCCTAGAGCATGCCGTTAGGCCAAACTGAGAAATCGGGGGAGAAGGACCGTGGTCAGGGAGGTGACCAAGAACCTGATGGTCACATTGACAGAGCTCCAGAGTTTCTCTGTGGAGATGGGAGAACCTTCCAGAAGGACAACCATCTCTGCAGCACTCCACCAATCAGGCCTTCATGGTTGAGTGGCCAGACGGAAGGCGCTCCTCAGTAAAAGGCACATGACTGCCCGCTTGGAGTTTGCCAAAAGGCACCTAAAGAACTCTCAGACCATGAGAAACAAGATTCTCTGGTCTGATGAAAGCAAGATTGACCTCTTAGGCCTGAATGCCAAGCGTCACGTCTGGAGAAAACCATCACTACAGTGAAGCGTGGTGGCAGCATCATGCTGTAGCGATGTTTTTCATCGGCAGGGACTGAGAGACTAGTCAGGATCGAGGGAAAGATGAAAAGAGCAAAGTACAGAGATCCTTGATGAAAACCTGCTCCAGAGTGCTCAGGACCTCAGCCTGGACGAAGGTTCACCTTCCAACAGGACAACGACCCTAAGCACACAGCCAAGACAATGCAGGAGTAGCTTCAAGTCTCTGAATGTCCTTGAGTGGCCCAGCCAGAGCCCGGAATTGAACCCGATCGAACATCTCTGGAGAGACCTGAAAATAGCTGTGCAGCGACGCTCCCCATCCAACCTGACAGAGCTTGAGAGGATCTGCAGAGAAGAATGGGAGAAACTCCCCAAATACATGTGTGCCAAGCTTGTAACGAGAAGACTCGAGGCTGTAATCGCTGCCAAAGGTGCTTCAACAAAGTACTGAGTAAAGGGTCTGAATACTTATGGGAATGTGATATTTCAGTTTTTTATTTTTTGTATTGTTTGCAAAAATGTCTAAAAAGTCTGTTTTTACTTTGTCATTATGGGGTATTGTGACATCATTGTGGGGGGTTGTCATTATGGGGTATTGTGATGTCATTATGGGGTATTGTGATGTCACTATGGGGTATTGTGTGTAGATTGAGGAAAAAAAATAACACATTTAATTTGTAGAATAAGGGTGTAACATAACAAAATGTGGATAAAGTCAAGCGGTCTGAACACTTTCCAAATGCACTACCTACAACTACACACACACACACACACACACACACACACACACACACACACACACACACACACACACACACACACACACACACACACACACACACACACACACACAATTACATACAAATACACACACACATTAACACTTCCAAAGCTGCGTTCAGATGCTTAACAAGTACTGTGTTTTTCCTGAAGCTTCTCTTAGCAGATTACCTATCAAATGGATGGCTCCAGAATCCATCAACTTCAGACGCTTCACCACAGCTAGTGATGTCTGGATGTTCGGTGAGTCACTCATCACTGGGTTCAATGGTTTGTGTTCGTTTGTTTGGTCGTAACAACGAGGTGTGAGTATTCGTAATATTGATGTGTGTGTGTGTTTGTAATAACGAGGTGTGTGTGTGTTTGTTTGTAATAACGAGGTGTGTGTGTATTTGTAATAACGAGGTGTGTGTGTGTGTTGGTGATAATGTGCTGGGTGTGTTTGTGTGTTTGTAATAATGAGGTGTGTGTGTGTTTGTAATAACGAGGTGTGTGTTGCAGGGGTGTGTGTGTGGGAGGTGATGTCCCTAGGTCAACAGCCGTTCTTCTGGTTGGAGAACGGGGAGGTGATCAACCAACTAGAGGGTGGTGTCCGTCTGCCCAAACCCTCCCTCTGTCCCCCGACCCTCTACACACTTCTCACACACACCTGGAGTTACGACCCACACACACGACCCTCCTTCACACAGCTGGTCTGCAAGCTCAGGTACACACACACACACACACACACACACACACACACACACACACACACACACACACGCAATCAATCTTGCTAGCAGCAGAAATACATGACAGGTATGTGAGCCTTTAAAGTGTGTGTGTGTGTGTGTGTGTGTGTGTGTGTGTGTGTGTGTGTGTGTGTGTGTAGTGATATTCATGGGATGGAGAAGGAGCAGGAGGGAGAGAGGAAGAGACAGAGAGCTCGAGTCATGACACCCTACGACTCCAAGACCACTGAGCCCCCACCCAAGGTAGTAAATACACCCACACAGAGATGTAGTAAACACACCCACACAGAGACAGAGTAAACACTCCCACACAGAGATGTAGTAAACACACCCACACAGAGACAGAGTAAACACACCCACACAGAGACAGAGTAAACACACCCACACAGAGATGTAGTAAACACACCCACACAGAGATGTAGTAAACACACCCACACAGAGACGTAGTAAACACACCCACACAGAGATGTAGTAAACACACCCACACAGAGACGTAGTAAACACACCCACACAGAGACGTAGTAAACACACCCACACAGAGACGTAGTAAACACACCCACACAGAGACGTAGTAAACACACCCACACAGAGATGTAGTAAACACACCCACACAGAGACGTAGTAAACACACCCACACAGAGATGTAGTAAACACACCCACACAGAGATGTAGTAAACACACCCACCTAAACTAACCACCAGTCAGGAGGATACAGATAGCTCAAGAGCTATGCTTAGATATGCAACAAAAAAAACATAAAAGTAAGCAAAATGATAATGGCTCTGTGTTTTGAAAATGCCTAAATTCTCCAACCACCCGCAATTTGTCCTCACGTCCTCAGTCCACACATACTGTACACTCACCACACACACAGATGGTAAACTCCCATGCACACAGCCTAACTCTCTCTTCTTCTCCTCTCTCTCTCCTTCTCCTCTCCTCCTCTCTCCTTCCTTCTCCTCTCTCTCCTTCTCCTTCTCCTCTCCTCTCTCTCCTTCTCCTTCTCATCTCTCTCTCTCTCCTTCTCCTCTCCTCCTCTCTCTCGTAGCCATCAAGGAAACCTGGTTTCCAGAGCAACACCCTCAGGCCTGGCATGAGAATACAGGTAGCTCAACAGTTTGTGAAAGTGGAGTAAGAACCTGCTATGCACTGTCCTGTAGCACTGTCCTGTAGCAGTGTCCTGTAGCACTGTCCTGTAGGGCTGTCCTGTAGGGCTGTCCTGTAGCAGTGTCCTGTAGCACTGTCCTGTAGCGCTGTCCTGTAGCAGTGTCCTGTAGCACTGTCCTGTAGCAGTGTCCTGTAGCAGTGTCCTGTAGCACTGTCCTGTAGCGCTGTCCTGTAGCACTGTCCTGTAGCAGTGTCCTGTAGCACTGTCCTGTAGCACTGTCCTGTAGCACTGTCCTGTAGCACTGTCCTGTAGCACTGTCCTGTAGCGCTGTCCTGTAGGGCTGTCCTGTAGCGCTGTCCTGTAGGGCTGTCCTGTAGGGCTGTCCTGTAGGGCTGTCCTGTAGTACTGTCCTGTAGGGCTGTCCTGTAGGGCTGTCCTGTAGGTATGTCCTGTAGTACAGTCCTGTAACACTGTCCTGTAGCACTGTCCTGTAGCACTGTCCTGTAGGGCTGTCCTGTAGTACTGTCCTGTAGGGCTGTCCTGTAGGGCTGTCCTGTAGGGCTGTCCTGTAGTACTGTCCTGTAGGGCTGTCCTGTAGTACAGTCCTGTAACACTGTCCTGTAGTACTGTCCTGTAGGGCTGTCCTGTAGCACTGTCCTGTAGGGCTGCCCTGTAGTACTGTCCTGTAGGGCTGTCCTGTAGTACTGTCCTGTAGGGCTGTCCTGTAGCGCTGTCCTGTAGGGCTGTCCTGTAGGGCTGTCCTGTAGGGCTGTCCTGTAGTACTGTCCTGTAGGGCTGTCCTGTAGGGCTGTCCTGTAGGTATGTCCTGTAGTACAGTCCTGTAACACTGTTCTGTAACACTGTCCTGTAGCACTGTCCTGTAACACTGTCCTGTAGGGCTGTCCTGTAAGGCTGTCCTGTAGTACTGTCCTGTAGGGCTGTCCTGTAGTACAGTCCTGTAACACTGTTCTGTAACACTGTCCTGTATCACTGTCCTGTAACACTGTCCTGTAGGGCTGTCCTGTAAGGCTGTCCTGTAGTACTGTCCTGTAGGGCTGTCCTGTAGCACTGTCCTGTAGGGCTGTCCTGTAGTACTGTCCTGTAGGGCTGTCCTGTAGTACTGTCCTGTAGGGCTGTCCTGTAGCGCTGTCCTGTAGGGCTGTCCTGTAGGGCTGTCCTGTAGGGCTGTCCTGTAGTACTGTCCTGTAGGGCTGTCCTGTAGGGCTGTCCTGTAGGTATGTCCTGTAGTACAGTCCTGTAACACTGTCCTGTAGTACTGTCCTGTAGGGCTGTCCTGTAGCACTGTCCTGTAGTACTGTCCTGTAGGGATGTCCTGTAGCACTGTCCTGTAGGGCTGTCCTGTAGGGCTGTTCTGTAGGGCTGTCCTGTAGCACTGTACTGTAGGGCTGTCATGTAGCACTGTCCTGTAGGGCTGTAGCACTGTCCTGTAGGGCTGTCCTGTAGGGCTGTCCTGTAGGGCTGTAGCACTGTCCTGTAGGGCTGTCCTGTAGGGCTGTCCTGTAGGGCTGTAGCACTGTCCTGTAGGGCTGTCCTGTAGGGCTGTCCTGTAGCACTGTCCTGTAGTACTGTCCTGTAGGGCTGTCCTGTAGGGCTGTCCTGTAGGGCTGTCCTGTAGGTCTGTCCTGTAGTACAGTCCTGTAACACTGTCCTGTAGTACTGTCCTGTAGGGCTGTCCTGTAGCACTGTCCTGTAGTACTGTCCTGTAGGGCTGTCCTGTAGGTCTGTCCTGTAGTACAGTCCTTTAACACTGGCCTGTAGGGCTGTCCTGTAGGGCTGTCCTGTAGTACTGTCCTGTAGGGCTGTCCTGTAGCACTGTCCTGTAGGGCTGTCCTGTAGTACTGTCCTGTAGGGCTGTCCTGTAGTACTGTCCTGTAGGGCTGTCCTGTAGCGCTGTCCTGTAGGGCTGTCCTGTAGGGCTGTCCTGTAGGGCTGTCCTGTAGTACTGTCCTGTAGGGCTGTCCTGTAGGGCTGTCCTGTAGGTATGTCCTGTAGTACAGTCCTGTAACACTGTCCTGTAGTACTGTCCTGTAGGGCTGTCCTGTAGCACTGTCCTGTAGTACTGTCCTGTAGGGATGTCCTGTAGCACTGTCCTGTAGGGCTGTCCTGTAGGGCTGTTCTGTAGGGCTGTCCTGTAGCACTGTACTGTAGGGCTGTCATGTAGCACTGTCCTGTAGGGCTGTAGCACTGTCCTGTAGGGCTGTCCTGTAGGGCTGTCCTGTAGGGCTGTAGCACTGTCCTGTAGGGCTGTCCTGTAGGGCTGTCCTGTAGGGCTGTAGCACTGTCCTGTAGGGCTGTCCTGTAGGGCTGTCCTGTAGCACTGTCCTGTAGTACTGTCCTGTAGGGCTGTCCTGTAGGGCTGTCCTGTAGGGCTGTCCTGTAGGTCTGTCCTGTAGTACAGTCCTGTAACACTGTCCTGTAGTACTGTCCTGTAGGGCTGTCCTGTAGCACTGTCCTGTAGTACTGTCCTGTAGGGCTGTCCTGTAGGTCTGTCCTGTAGTACAGTCCTTTAACACTGGCCTGTAGGGCTGTCCTGTAGGGCTGTCCTGTAGTACTGTCCTGTAGGGCTGTCCTGTAGCACTGTCCTGTAGGGCTGTCCTGTAGTACTGTCCTGTAGGGCTGTCCTGTAGTACTGTCCTGTAGGGCTGTCCTGTAGCGCTGTCCTGTAGGGCTGTCCTGTAGGGCTGTCCTGTAGGGCTGTCCTGTAGTACTGTCCTGTAGGGCTGTCCTGTAGGGCTGTCCTGTAGGTATGTCCTGTAGTACAGTCCTGTAACACTGTCCTGTAGTACTGTCCTGTAGGGCTGTCCTGTAGCACTGTCCTGTAGCACTGTCCTGTAGGGCTGTCCTGTAGCACTGTCCTGTAGGGCTGTCCTGTAGGGCTGTTCTGTAGGGCTGTCCTGTAGCACTGTACTGTAGGGCTGTCATGTAGCACTGTCCTGTAGGGCTGTAGCACTGTCCTGTAGGGCTGTCCTGTAGGGCTGTCCTGTAGGGCTGTAGCACTGTCCTGTAGGGCTGTCCTGTAGGGCTGTAGCACTGTCCTGTAGGGCTGTCCTGTAGGGCTGTCCTGTAGCACTGTCCTGTAGTACTGTCCTGTAGGGCTGTCCTGTAGGGCTGTCCTGTAGGGCTGTCCTGTAGGTCTGTCCTGTAGTACAGTCCTGTAACACTGTCCTGTAGTACTGTCCTGTAGGGCTGTCCTGTAGCACTGTCCTGTAGTACTGTCCTGTAGGGCTGTCCTGTAGGTCTGTCCTGTAGTACAGTCCTTTAACACTGGCCTGTAGGGCTGTCCTGTAGGGCTGCCCTGTAGTACTGTCCTGTAGCACTGTCCTGTAGCACTGTCCTGTAGGGCTGTCCTGTAGCACTGTCCCGTAGGGCTGTCCTGTAGCGCTGTCCTGTAGCGCTGTCCTGTAGCGCTGTCCTGTAGGGCTGTCCTGTAGGGCTGTCCTGTAGGGCTGTCCTGTAGCGCTGTCCTGTAGGGCTGTCCTGTAGGGCTGTCCTGTAGGGCTGTCCTGTAGGGCTGTCCTGTAGCACTGTACTGTAGGGCTGTCCTGTAGCACTGTCCTGTAGGGCTGTCCTGTAGGGCTGTCCTGTAGGGCTGTCTTGTAGCACTGTCCTGGGCTGTCCTGTAGGGCTCTCTTTTAGGGCTGTCCTGTAGCACTGTCCTGTAGGGCTGTCCTGTAGCACTGTCCTTTAGGGCTGTCCTGTAGCACTGTCCTGTAGGGCTGTCCTGGGCTGTCCTGTAGGGCTATCCTGTAGGGCTGTCCTGTAGGGCTGTCCTGTAGGGTTGTCCTGTAGGGCTGTCCTGTAGGGCTGTCCTGTAGGGCTGTCCTGTAGTACTGTCCTGTAGGGCTGTCCTGTAGGGCTGTCCTGTAGGGCTGTCCTGTAGGGCTGTCCTGGGCTTACATATACAGTCTACTGTGTGACTGGTACTGGTCTTCTTTGTCATGTTAATACAGACTGTGTGTTTGCTAGTTCCATGTAGTGTGAGATTGTGTGTGCACAGCATTTCCTGCCGCTAGCATGTGACTTTAAAGTAGCTGTGGCGCATCGCTTCTGTTTTTATGACCGTGTGTGAGTGTGTGTGTGTGTGTGTGTGTGTGTGTGTGTGTGTGTGTGTGTGTGTGTGTGTGTGTGTGTGTGTGTGTGTGTGTGTGTGTGTGTGTGTGTGTGTGTGTGTGTGTGGCTGTGGCTGTGGCTGTGTGTGACTGTGTGTGTGTGGCTGTGTGTGTGTGTGTGTGTGTTTTAGCTACCTGGGTCTCTGTGTGCCAGCTCTCCTGTCCTTGCTAGCCCCCCCAGGGCCTGTGATGTCACCACAGCCTATCCCACGTCTCCACGACGATGCAGTGTCGGGGTAAGACCCATAACCACGGCCTCACTACATGGCCAAGCTGCTATAACCGTACATCATGTATGAAAACCAAATGAGCTTTTTGGTCTCATTATAAGGCTAGGGATCATAATCAGATGTTTAAGAAGGCAGGGTGCCTGATCATGCAATTTGGCCACATAGTGATGACCGATTAACCTCTCCGTTGCTTCCTGTTGAAATGCATTGTGGGTAGTTGAGCTGCTTGTGCAGAGGCAGTATGGTGTGCTTAACTGTGCTCAAGCCCTATAGACAGATGTTTTTCAACCATCACAACATGGCATCAAACGTGTGTGTGTGTGTGTGTGTGTGTGTGTGTGTGTGTAGGAGCCATGTGGGGTGGGGGATGCGAGGTCTGTCTGGGAGAGGGACAGGGTGGAGGATACTCTTCGTAGACAAAGAGAGGACATGCTGACAGACAGCCGGTGGCTGGAGCAGGAGGAGAAACACCTGGTAAGAATACAGACAGACAGACTTTTTGTATTCAGACAGATACAGATGTGATCTTGATTTGACCAGTATTGTCGCAGCAAAATATTCCTGCAGCAACAGGATGTGAACGTTTAGTCCAAAATGTTGATGGGTGGTTAGGCTGTTAGCTGGCCAACAGTAGGTTACATTAAAAGTGCTACACTTGTTTTCTTTTCACTTCATTTTATGTACATCATGAAGCTCTATCTACATTTCGTGCTGGGCAGGAAAATTCTCAGCAATGATAGTGATCAAATTAAGATCCTACATTTTGTAACATTCTAATTCCTGAGAGGTCATCACTTCCCCCGTTTCTAACGTATTTCTAATGTGCGTGTCCTTGCAGGATCCTGTGCAAGTTCAACAGGAGTTCAGAACAGCTACGGTATGTTGTTAGGTATTAGTAGGATTCAATCCGCTCACACATTGTCGGCAGTTCAAGTCTTAAAGGCACAGATCACAGTAAACATTACGTCGGCTCACTCGGAAATGACCTTTTAAATGACTGATTGTCCAAATCCGCCATCGGGTTGAATCCCGGCCTCAGTGTTTCCTGTTGTCGTCTACAGCATGAGGAGGAGCCAGCAGACCAAGCCACACCTCCTCCAGACAAACCCCCAAAGGCCTCAGCTCCACAGGTAACAACAAGCAGCCTTTATAAAGCTGTCCTTCTCTTTTAAAATAAAGTGGTGATCCTAACTGACCTAAGACAGGGACATTTTACTAGGATTAAATGTTAGGAATTGTTCAAATCTGAGTGTAAATGTATTTGGCTGAGGTATGTATGTAAACTTCCGACTTCAACTGTGCCACACCCCCTCATGCCTTATTGCTTAAATAGATACCTTACCTGCAGCTGATTGGTTGGACAGAGTTGATTGACAGATGTGTGTGTTGACCAGCCTACAGCCACGGCAGAGCTCGACAGGACAGATGACCAGGTGTATGTGGGTGTCATGGCGATGGTGAGAGATGTGGTGAAACTGAAGAATGATGTCAACACACTGCCCCCCTCAGAATACCCCAACGCTGTCAAGGTAAGGCGTGGTGTGTTTTGAGTGTCTTTGTGTGTGTGTGTGTGTGTGTGTGTGTGTGTGTGTGTGTGTGTGTTTGCACAGTCTTCAGTTCCAATCCCTCTGAAATTGTTTTATTTTTATTTTGAATCTCTCACTCTCTCTCTCTTTCTCCTTCTCTTCTCTATATGTCTCTCTCTCTCTTTCTCCTTCTCTCTATATGTGTCTCTCTCTCTTTCTCCTTCTCTTCTCTATATGTGTCTCTCTCTCTCTTTCTCCTTCTCTTCTCTATATGTGTCTCTCTCTCTCTTTCTCCTTCTCTCTATATGTGTCTCTCTCTCTCTTTCTCCTTCTCTTCTCTCTGTATCTCTCTCTCTCTTTCTCCTTCTCTTCTCTATATTTGTCTCTCTCTCCCCTTCTCTTCTCTATATGTGTCTCTCTCTCTCCTTCTCTTCTCTATATGTGTCTCTCTCTCTCTTTCTCCTCTATATGTGTGTCTCTCTCTCTTTCTCCTTCTCTATATGTGTCTCTCTCTTTCTCCTTCTCTTCTCTATATGTGTCTCTCTCTCTCTTTCTCCTTCTCTCTATATGTGTCTCTCTCTCTTTCTCCTTCTCTTCTCTATATGTGTCTCTCTCTCTCTTTCTCCTTCTCTTCTCTATATGTGTCTCTCTCTCTTTCTCCTTCTCTTCTCTATATGTGTCTCTCTCTCTTTCTCCTTCTCTTCTCTATATGTGTGTCTCTCTCTCTTTCTGCTTATCTTCTCTATATGTGTCTCTCTCTCTCTTTCTCCTTCTCTTCTCTGTGTCTCTCTCTCTCTTTCTCCTTCTCTTCTCTATATGTGTCTCTCTCTCTCTTTCTCCTTCTCTATATGTGTCTCTCTCTCTCTTTCTCCTTCTCTTCTCTATATGTGTCTCTCTCTCTCTTTCTCCTTCTCTTCTCTATATGTGTCTCTCTCTCTCTTTCTGCTTATCTTCTCTATATGTGTCTCTCTCTCTCTTTCTCCTTCTCTTCTCTGTGTCTCTCTCTCTCTTTCTCCTTCTCTTCTCTATATGTGTCTCTCTCTCTCTTTCTCCTTCTCTATATGTGTCTCTCTCTCTCTTTCTCCTTCTCTTCTCTATATGTGTCTCTCTCTCTCTTTCTGCTTATCTTCTCTATATGTGTCTCTCTCTCTTTCTCCTTCTCTTCTCTATATGTGTCTCTCTCTCTCTTTCTCCTTCTCTTCTCTATATGTGTCTCTCTCTTTCTCCTTCTCTTCTCTCTGTGTCTCTCTCTTTCTCCTTCTCTTCTCTATATGTGTCTCTCTCTCTCTTTCTCCTTCTCTTCTCTATATGTGTCTCTCTCTCTCTTTCTGCTTATCTTCTCGATATGTGTCTCTCTCTCTCTTTCTCCTTCTCTTCTCTGTGTCTCTCTCTCTCTTTCTCCTTCTCTTCTCTATATGTGTCTCTCTCTCTCTTTCTCCTTCTCTATATGTGTCTCTCTCTCTCTTTCTCCTTCTCTTCTCTATATGTGTCTCTCTCTCTCTTTCTGCTTATCTTCTCTATATGTGTCTCTCTCTCTTTCTCCTTCTCTTCTCTATATGTGTCTCTCTCTCTCTTTCTCCTTCTCTTCTCTATATGTGTCTCTCTCTTTCTCCTTCTCTTCTCTATATGTGTCTCTCTCTCTCTTTCTCCTTCTCTTCTCTCTGTGTCTCTCTCTCTCTTTCTCCTTCTCTTCTCTATATGTGTCTCTCTCTCTCTTTCTCCTTCTCTTCTCTGTGACTCTCTCTCTCTTTCTCCTTCTCTTCTCTATATGTGTCTCTCTCTCTTTCTCCTTCTCTTCTCTATATGTGTCTCTCTCTCTCTTTCTCCTTCTCTTCTCTATATGTGTCTCTCTCTCTATATATGTGTCTCTCTCTCTCAATATGTGTCTCTCTCTCTCTCAATATGTGTCTCTCTCTATATATATATATGTCTCTCTCTCTCTCTGTCAGGCCGTGGGGTTAACTCTTCGTAGTCTGATCCGTAGTGTTGATGAAGTTCTACCATCACTGCACAGCTCTGCCAGAACAGAGGTAACTGTATGGCTCTATTTATCATATGTACATTGACCCCAACCAAAACAAACATGGCCTTGTGCTCTCTCTCTCTCTCTCTCTCTAGAAGAATCTCAATTGCATTTCCTTGATTACTCAGAGGGGAAGGACTTCTAATTGAATGGGTTTTGAGGAGGCGAGGAAAGGGGTTTGCAAGAAATCAAGGAAATGTAATTAAGATTCTCCTCCCCTTCTCTCCTCCTCCCTTCCCCCTTCTCTCCTCACCCCCTTCTCTCCTCCAGATCGAGGGAACTGAGAGGCTACTGAATAAGGATCTGGGGGAGTTAATCGCTAAGATGAGATTGGTCCAGCAGAACTCTGTGACATCACTGAAGGGGGAGTGTCAGAGGCAGATGTTGGGCGTCGCCCACACCTTGGCCCTGGACTCCAAGAACCTTCTAGATGCCGTGGACCAGGCTAGGATTAAAGCTAACCTGGCCAAGCCATAAACCACACACACACACACACACTTCACTTCCTTCATGTACCTTATAGAACATTTTACAGATGCTGATTTAGATTTTCAGTAAGACATTTAGCAGAGCTTGTTGTCCCTATTTGAATGTAATTCTATATTTTACTGTTTGGGATTTTTTTTACTGTGTTTTATTGTAGATGTTTGGTACAGAGAGACAAGAGAGATAGTAAATAAACTGTGTTTCATCATGGTAATTAAAGTGTGTGTGTGTGTGTGTGAGAGAGAGAAGCTGAGTCTCAGTGGCATCACTGCTGAGAGACTCACCTAGCTATCTGAATATACTAACTACTGTGATATGTTGTTGTCTCACCTAGCTATCTGAAGATGAAAATACTAACTACTGTGACATGTGGTTGTCCACCTAGCTATCTGAATATACTAACTACTGTGATATGTGGTTGTCTCACCTAGCTATCTGAATATACTAACTACTGTAATATGTGGTTGTCTCACCTAGCTATCTGAATATACTAACTACTGTGATATGTGGTTGTCTCACCTAGCTATCTGAATATACTAACTACTGTGATATGTGGTTGTCCCACCTAGCTATCTGAATATACTAACTACTGTGATATGTGGTTGTCTCACCTAGCTATCTGAATAGACTAACTACTGTGATATGTGGTTGTCCCACCTAGCTATCTGAATATACTAACTACTGTGATATGTGGTTGTCCACCTAGCTATCTGAATATACTAACTACTGTGATATGTGGTTGTCTCACCTAGCTATCTGAAGATGAATATACTAACTACTGTGATATGTGGTTGTCCCACCTAGCTATCTGAATGTACTAACTACTGTGATATGTGGTTGTCTCACCTAGCTATCTGAATATACTAACTACTGTGATATGTGGTTGTCTCACCTAGCTATCTGAATATACTAACTACTGTGATATGTGGTTGTCTCACCTAGCTATCTGAATATACTAACTACTGTGACATGTGGTTGTCTCACCTAGCTATCTGAATATACTAACTACTGTGATATGTGGTTGTCTCACCTAGCTATCTGAATATACTAACTACTGTGACATGTGGTTGTCTCACCTAGCTATCTGAATATACTAACTACTGTGATATGTGGTTGTCTCACCTAGCTATCTGAATATACTAACTACTGTGATATGTGGTTGTCCACCTAGCTATCTGAATATACTAACTACTGTGATATGTGGTTGTCTCACCTAGCTATCTGAATATACTAACTACTGTGACATGTGGTTGTCTCACCTAGCTATCTGAATATACTAACTACTGTGATATGTGGTTGTCTCACCTAGCTATCTGAATATACTAACTACTGTGATATGTGGTTGTCCACCTAGCTATCTGAATATACTAACTACTGTGATATGTGGTTGTCTCACCTAGCTATCTGAATATACTAACTACTGTGATATGTGGTTGTCTCACCTAGCTATCTGAATATACTAACTACTGTGACATGTGGTTGTCTCACCTAGCTATCTGAATATACTAACTACTGTGACATGTGGTTGTCTCACCTAGCTATCTGAAGATGAATATACTAACTACTGTGACATGTGGTTGTCTCACCTAGCTATCTGAATATACTAACTACTGTGATATGTGGTTGTCTCACCTAGCTATCTGAAGATGAATGACCTGTAAGTCGCTCTGGATAAGAGGGTCTGCTAAATGACTAACATGGCTGTAATCAGGACTGTTTGGAGTGTAAAAATATTCAACCATTACAAATTATATTTAAAATAACACTTGAACATATTCAGGGCCTGACTTTTCAAACAGTTGTTGTTTTCCTACCTTTTCAGGATGTATAGGTGAAATGTGAGGACATTGGGGTGCTTAATAATGTAGGAAAACTAGTGCGCACACACACACACACACACACACACAAAGCCTCCCTTTCCAGTTCTCACCAGCAGAGGGGGCTCTGCTGGGGTTTTTTAAGAGTGTAGGGGCCGTCGTTAACTGCTAACCCAGAGAACACAGACCCATCGGCCCAGTCTGCTGTGTTCCCATTCTCCACCCTTTACCCAGAAGTGTCCCCCCGTGCATTTATAGACATTGGATTTGTGCAAGCATCCCTCCAGGTCTACCTCCCTCACCCCCAATGCCTCTACCCCCCCCCCCCCCCCCCCCCCCCAATCCCTCTACCCCCCCCCCCCCCCCCCAATCCCTCTACCCCCCCACCCCCCCCAATCCCTCTACCCCACCCCCCCCAATCCCTCTACCCCCCCCAATCCCTCTACCCCCCCAATCCCTCTACCCCCCCAATCCCCCAATCCCTCTACCTCCCCCCAATCCCTCTACCTCCCTCACCTCCCCCCAATCCCTCTACCTCCCCCCCAATACCTCTACCTCCTCACCTCCCCCCAATCCCTCTACCTCCCCTACCCCCCCCCCCCCAATCCCTCTACCCCCCCAATCCCTCTATCTTCCTCTCTCTCTCTCTCTCTCTCTCTCTCTACTATTCATCGGCAGACCTATCTATACATTGAATATTTAATGTCCATACAAAGACAGATTTTTTTGTTTTAATTCACCAATAAGTCTTAGTTGTTAAATAGGTCAATCTTTATCATTTTTCAGGTGTGTGGTGGGGGACAGGGGGGTGGGGAGGGGGACAGGGGGGTGAACAGGTGGGATGCTTCTTGGAGTTGTGACTTGGCTGGAGAGTCCTGGGTCCAGGTCCTCAACATCATTAACGTTGACACTAGATTGTAGAACGGAGAAGGATAAAGTTCTAGAATGCCTGGAGTAAGGAACAGTTCTTAGAACTCTTCTAGATCATTCCGGAGAGAGCCATAGCAGAAGGACGAGCCCTTAGGTACACACACACAGGGTTCTAGATCATGCCGGCCAGCCAGGGTGGTAAGAACAATCCGATGGTTCCCAGGAGACACACGATGATGAACATCCAAAGGAAGATACGATCTATCACCATGGCAACGTACTTCCAGTCCTCCTTCACCTGGACACACACAAACCACACACAGGTTAATTAACATTGTAAAAAGACCACAAAATGCACATCCAGAGACAGATTCTACTCAGTTCTCTCCCCTCGCTTTCCATCTCCCCTAAATCGTGTGTTGTTGGTCAGTAGGTAGTTGTAGTTCTCTGTGTGGTACAGTAGGGAGTTGTAGTTCTCTGTGTGGTGCAGTAGGGAGTTGTAGTTCTCTGTGTAGTACAGTAGGGAGTTGTAGTTCTTGTGTGGTACATTGGGTGGTTGTAGTTCTCTGTGTGGTACAGTAGGGAGTTGTAGTTCTCTGTGTGGTGCAGTAGGGAGTTGTAGTTCTCTGTGTGGTGCAGTAGGGAGTTGTAGTTCTCTGTGTGGTACAGTAGGGAGTTGTAGTTCTATGTGTGGTGCAGCAGGGAGTTGTAGTTCTTGTGTGGTACATTGGGTAGTCTAGTTCTCTGTGTGGTACAGTAGGGAGTTGTAGTTATCTGTGTGGTGCAGTAGGGAGTTGTAGTTATTGTGTGGTAAAGTAGGGGGTTGTAGTTCTCTGTGTGGTACAGTAGGAGGTGGTATTGCTCTGTGTGGTGCAATAGGGAGTTGTAGTTCCCTGTGTGGTGCAGTAGGGGGTTGTAGTTCCCTGTGTGGTGCAGTAGGGGTCTCACAGAGAAGTCTTGGTCCTCGGCTCTGAGGTGTTCAGCGATGTACATCACCCCCTCCAGGGCTCGTAACACTGCAGGAGACAGGGCTGGAACTGGGGCCATACCAACATCAGACCCTGGGGGATTGTAGTCCCAGTCGGGGGTCAGGCTCAGATTGGGGGGCCGCTGGGTGGTGTGAGTCTTGGGGATGAGGGGGGTGTAGACGGGCAGGCGGGGAGAGGGAGGGGGAAAGGAGAAGGATGGGGGAAGCCTCAGCCCCACCCCTAACCCCGCGTCCATCTCCGTATCCAAGTAACCACGGCGAATCACATCCTCGTCCTCGTTACCATGGAGATCAACATCGGACTCCCGCATGAGCCAGGTGTGAGCTGTGGAATGCGACGAAGAGCGGGAGGGGCCAGGCGTTCTGAAGGTTCCGAAAGGGTGGAGTTTGCCGACTAAGCCCCTCCTCCTGAGATCAGGTGGAGGTCGTTTCATGCAGAGCCACCGGGGAATGACAGACAGGAACAGTGTCCGAACCCAGCGAGGCATGGTGTGAGTAGCAGAGGAACGATGATGGACGTTCAGGACAAACACCGTTATCACAATAGACAGAGTGACAAAGATCATGGTGAAAAGGAGATATTCCCCGATGAGAGGAATCACCAGGGAGGTGGAGGGGATGATCTCAGTGATGAGCAGCAGGAAGACGGTGAGAGAAAGTAAGACGGAGATACACAGGGTGATCTTCTCTCCACAATCAGAAGGCAGATAGAACACCAGGACGGTGAGACAGGAGATGAGGAGACAAGGGATAATGAGGTTGACAGTGTAGAATAGAGGCAGGCGTCTGATCATGAAATAGTAGGTTATATCAGGGTAGATCTCATGGCAACAGTCGTACTTCTTAGTGTTGTAGGTTCCCACTGCGTTCACTATAGCCCATTCACCACTCTCCCAGTAGTCCTGGAGCAGAAACAGAGACACAGCAGGGGATGGGGGGGGGGGGGGGGGGTGAATCAGTGTGTGTGTGTATCTGTGTTTGTGTGTGTAAATTTGTGTGTGTGTGTGTGTGTGTGTGTGTATCTGTGTTTGTGTGTGTAAATCTGTGTGTGTGTATATCTGTGTGTGTGTGTGTGTATCTGTGTTTGTGTTTGTGTGTGTGTGTGTGTGTGTATCTGTGTGTGTGTGTGCGTGTGTGTGTGTTTGTATCTGTGTGTGTATCTGTGTGTATCTGTGTGTGTGTGCGTGCGTGTGCGTGTGTGTGTGTGTGTGTGTGTGTGTGCGTGCGTGCGTGTGTGTGTGCGCAACACCTACCTTCAGATCCACAGTATCCCCTATAGGCTCTAGATCTATCTTAGCTCTGTCGTAGGTCCAGGAGCCAAACTTCATTTTACAATTCTGCTGATCGAAGGGGAAGAAGGTGACGTCTATAGAGCAGGAGGACTTATAGATGGCCGGGGGAACCCAGCGCACATGACCACTATGGAACAGATGAGCCTTGGTCATATGGGTCACTGAAAACTCACCATCCGCACTGGGGAGGGAGGAAGGGAGGGAGAAAAGGAGAGTGAGGGAGAGAAAGAGAGGGAGGGAGAGGGAGGGAGAGAAAGAGAGTGAGGGAGAGAAAGAGAGCGAAAGGGAGGGAGGGAGAGAGAGAGAGAGAGAGAGAGAGAGAGAGAGAGGGAGGGAGGGAGGGAGAGAAAGAGAGTGAGGGAGAGAAAGAGAGCGAAAGGGAGGGAGAGAGAGAGAGAGAGAGGGAGGGAGGGAAAGAAAGAGAGAGGGAGGGAGAGAAAGAGAGGGAGGGAGAGAAAGAGAAGGAGGGAGGGAGAGGGAAAGAAAGAGAGAGAGGGAGGGAGAGAAAGAGAAGGAGAGAGGGAAAGAGAGAGGGAGCGAGGGAGAGGGAGGGAGAGAGCGAGAGGGAGGGAGGGAGAGAGCGAGAGGGAGGGAGGGAGGGAGAGAGCGAGAGAGAGGGAGGGAGGGAAGGAGGGAGAGAAAGAGGGAGCGAGGGAGGGAGGGAAAGATGGCGACAGAGAGGGATGGAGAGAAAGAGGGAGGGATGGAGGGAGAGAGAAAGAAAGAGAAAGGGAGAGAGAGCAGGGGAGAGACAGACACGGTGGGAGAGAGAGGGGGAAGGAGAAGGACAGAGAGACAGAGAGAGAAGAAGATAGAAAGAGGGGGAGGAAGACTCTTTAGACCAGGGAGTGATGTGCACTACTACTTCCACTTCATGTCTTATTCTAAAACAATAGAATCTAAAGTCCAAAACAAGGGAAAGGCATGCTCGTTCATTATGTTAGAAATCAAACGTGAGTAAAGGAACCCTAAGCGATGCTAGTTTATTCAGGAGTATTAGAACGATATGTGAATGTTGATGATGAATTCTGTGTGATGTGTTCTTCTGCCTGGGGACACGACTGTCTGATGCAAGACAGCCTATTCTTTACAACTGGTGGTGAGAAAGTCAGGTACTGTTTATAGAACCACAACTAGAGAACCACAGATGATTGTTTATAGAACCACAACTAGAGAACCAGAGATTACTGTTTTATAGAACCACAACTATAAAATCACAGGTTACTGTTTATAGAACCACAACTACAGAACCACAGATTACTGTTTTATAGAACCACAACTATAGAACAAAACATGACTGTTTTATAGAACCACAACTACTATATAGAAAGAACTATGAATTTCAGTGTGCTCCTTGTAGGACTACCTGATGATTACTTACTCTCCACCTGGTCGTGCTGCTGCTCCAGTTTTAGCTGTTCTGCCTGGGGCTATGGAACCCTGACCTGTTCACCAGACATGTTACCTTGTCCCAGGCCTGCCGCTTTCGTCTCCCTCTCTCCTTACCTCTCTTTCCCTCTCTCTCCCTCTCTCCTTACCTCTCTCTCTCTCTCTCTCTCTCTCTCTCTCTCTCTCTCTCTCTCCCATTCTCCTTACCTCTCTTTCCCTCTCTCTCTCTCCCACTCTCTCCCACTCTCCTTACCTCTCTTTCCCTCTCTCTCTCCCTCTCTCCTTACCTCTCTTTCCCTCTCTCTCCCTCTCTCTCTCTCCCTCTCTCCTTACCTCTCTCCCTCTCTCTCCCTCTCTCCTTACCTCTCTTTTCCTCTCTCCTTACCTCTCTCCCTCTCTCCTTACCTCTCTCTCCCTCTCTCTCCCTCTCTCCTTACCTCTCTCTCTCCCTCTCTCTCTCCCTCTCTCTCCCTCTCTCCTTACCTATATTTACCTCTCTCTCCCTCTCTCCTTACCTCTCTTTCTCCCTCTCTCCTTACCTCTTTCCCTCTCTCTCCCTCTCTCCTTACCTCTTTCCCTCTCCCCTTACCTCTTTCTTTCTCTCTCTCGCTCTCTCTCCCTCTCTCCTTACCTCTCTTTCCCTCTCCCGCACCTGCTGTCTCGACCTCTGAATGCTCGGCTATGAAAAACCAACATTTACACCTGAGGTACTGACCTGTTGCACCCTCTACAACCACTGTGATTATTATTTGACCCTATGAACGTTTGAACATCTTGAAGAACAATCTGGCCTTAATGTCCATGTACTCTTATAATCTCCACCCGGCACAGCCAGAAGAGGACTGACCACCCCTCAGAGCCTGGTTCCTCTCTGGGTTTCTACCTAAATTCCTGCCTTTCTAAGGAGTGTTTTCCAGGCACCGTGTGTGGTTTTGGGCTGGGTTTCTGTAAAAGCACTTTGTCACATCTACTGATGTAAAAAGGACTTTACGAATAAATACATTATATTGATTGATTATGTTTATGGAACCACAACTATAGAACCACAGATTACTGCCTCCTCCTACACAACTATAGAACCACAGATTACTGCCTCCTCCTACACAACTATAGAACCACAGATTACTGCCTCCTCCTACACAACTATAGAACCACAGATTAATGCTTACTCCTACACAACTATAGAACCACCTTCCTACTACACAACTATAGAACCACAGATTAATGCTTCCTCCTACACAACTAATTGATCACTTCAAGTCATCGAGTGTGTGTGTGTGTGTGTGTGTGTGTGTGTGTGTGTGTGTGTGTGTGTGTGTGTGTGTGTGTGTTAGACTTACTTGTTATAGAGGACGATGTCAGGTACCCAGATCAGTTCAGAAGGTACTCTAATGGACGTTACGTTGTCGTAGTCAGATGGACGCCACCGCAGTTTATAGTCACTCCACTCCTACACACACACACACACACACGATACGGTTAAAGCCACTCCACTCCTACACACACACACACACACACACGATATGATTAAAGTCACTCCACTCCTACACACACACACACACACACACTCCCACACACACACACACACACACACACGATACGATTAAAGTCACTCCACTCCTGGAGGGGTTAACCACAGGACAAACCAGAACAGTTAAAAGTCTTCATCATCTCAGGAGATTTCTCCATGCGATCTGAATGTTATAGTTTACACAGCTAGCCAAATTCTAATATTTTTTCACCTAACTGCATCTTTTGACCAATCGGATTAGCTATTTTGCCAATAATTGGGCTGCCTGTGTAAATACAGCCATAGACATCGAGGAAAGTAGAGACAATAAGAAAATAGAATGGAAGACTATTATTTCCTGTTTCAGCCACTAATATAATAGAACAATGTTCTAACCTGTTTCAGCCACTAATAGAATAGAACAGTGTTCTAACCTGTTTCAGCCACTAAGAGAATAGAACAGTGTTCTGACCTGTTTCAGCCACTAAGAGAATAGAACAGTGTTCTAACCTGTTTCAGCCACTAATAGAATAGAACAGTGTTCTAACCTGTTTCAGCCACTAAGAGAATAGAACAGTGTTCTAACCTGTTTCAGCCACTAATATAATAGAACAGTGTTCTAACCTGTTTCAGCCACTAAGAGAATAGAACAGTGTTATAACCTGTTTCAGCCACTAATAGAATAGAACATTGTTCTAACCTGTTTCAGCCACTAATATAATAGAACGGTGTTCTAACCTGTTTCAGCCACTAATAGAATAGAACAGTGTTCTAACCTGTTTTAGCCACTAATATAATAGAACAGTGTTCTAACCTGTTTCAGACACTAATATAATAGAACAGTGTTCTAACCTGTTTCAGCCACTAAGAGAATAGAACAGTGTTCTAACCTGTTTCAGCCACTAATATAACAGAACAGTGTTCTGACCTGTTTCAGCCACTAAGAGAATAGAACAGTGATCTAACCTGTTTCAGCCACTAAGAGAATAGAACAGTGTTCAAACCTGTTTCAGCCACTAAGAGAATAGAACAGTGATCTAACCTGTTTCAGCCACACGTTGGTGGTCATCATCTGGTTCTTCTCATCCTGAGGGTGAAGGATAGAGATTTGATTGGTTGAGTGATAGGTTAAGTGTAGAAAACATGAATGTGCGAGTTGTCTCACCACGTCTATGAGCTGTGCGATGGACAGACCAAACTTGACGATGACAACGTCGCTGATGTTCCGTACGGGGCGGGACCACTTGTTATAGCCAATGAACAGCCTGTTGAACAACTTGTCCTCTGCATGGGCATGAGTCCAGTCATCACTTAACACTGAGAAAGAACCCCACCACCACATACACATACAAACACACATACACACAAACAAACACAGACACACACTAGCTATAATCAGTCACAAATTAGGTGAGATTAGGTGGGGGGACAGAGAGAGAAGTGGGGGGATAGAGAGAGAGGTGGGGGTAGAGAGAGAGAGAAGGGGGATAGAGAGAGAGAGAGGTGGGGGATAGAGATAGAGAGGTGGGGGATAGAGAGAGAGAGAGGTGGGGGATAGAGAGAGAGAGGTGGGGGGATAGAGAGAGAGAGGTGGGGGGTAGAGAGAGGGGTGGGGGGATAGAGAGAGAGAGGTGGGGGGTAGAGAGAGGGGTGGGGGGATAGAGAGATGGGTGGGGGGATAGAGAGAGAGAGGTGGGGGATAGAGAGAGAGAGGTGGGGGGATGGAGAGAGAGAGGTGGGGGGTAGAGAGAGGGGTGGGGGGATAGAGAGAGAGAGGTGGGGGATAGAGAGAGAGGAGGGGGGACAGAGAGAGGTGCGGGATAGAGAGAGAGAGAGGAGGGGGGACAGAGAGAGAGGAGGGGGGACAGAGAGAAAGGTGGGGGGATAGAGAGAGAGAGGTGGGGGTAGAGAGAGAGGTGTGGGATAGAGAGAGAGAAGTGGGGGATAGAGAGAAAGGTGGGGGATAGAGAGAGAGAGAGGTGGGGGAGAGAGAGAGGTGGAGGGATAGAGAGAGAGAGGTGTGGGGGATAGAGAGAGAGAGGTGGGGGGATAGAGAGAGAAAGGTGGGGGATAGAGAGAGGTGGGGGGAGAGAGAGAGAGATGGGGGGATAAAGAGAGAGAGGTGGAGGGATAGGGAGAGAGGGGTGGGGGGATAGAGAGAGAGAGATGGGAGTAGAAAGAGAGGTGTGGGATAGAGAGAGAGAAGTGGGGGGATAGAGAGAAAGGTGGGGGATAGAGAGAGAGAGGTGGGGGTAGAGAGAGAGGTGTGGGATAGAGAGAGAGAAGTGGGGGGATAGAGAGAAAGGTGGGGGATAGAGAGAGAGAGAGGTGGCGGAGAGAGGGAGGTGGAGGGATAGAGAGGTGTGGGGGATAGAGAGAGAGAGGTGGGGGGATAGAGAGAGAAAGGTGGGGGATAGAGAGAGAGGTGGGGGGATAGAGAGAGAGTGGGGGGATAAAGAGAGAGAGGTGGAGGGATAGAGAGAGAGGGGTGGGGGGATAGAGAGAGAGGGGTGGGGGACAGAGAGAGAGAGGTGGGGGATAGAGAGAGAGGTGGGGGGATAGAGAGAGGTGGGGGACCGAGAGAGAGAGGTGGGGGGATAGAGAGAGAGGTGGGGGGATAGAGAGAGAGTGGGGGGATAAAGAGAGAGAGGTGGAGGGATAGAGAGAGAGGGGTGGAGGGATAGAGAGAGAGGGGTGGGGGGATAGAGAGAGAGGGGTGGGGGACAGAGAGAGAGAGGTGGGGTATAGAGAGCGAGAGGTGGGGGGATAGAGAGAGAGAGGTGGGGGGATAGAGAGAGAGGGGTGGGGGACAGAGAGAGAGAGGGGTTGGGGGATAGAGAGAGAGAGGTGGGGGATAGAGAGAGAGGGGTGGGGGACAGAGAGAGAGAGGTGGGGGATAGAGAGAGAGGTGGGGGGATAGAGAGAGGTGGGGGACCGAGAGAGAGAGGTGGGGGGATAGAGAGAGAGGTGGGGGGATAGAGAGAGAGAGGTGGGGGGATAGAGAGAGAGGGGTGGGGGACAGAGAGAGAGAGGGGGGGGTAGAGAGAGAGAGGTGGGGGATAGAGAGAGAGAGAGGTAGGGGACAGAGAGAGAGAGAGGGGGATAGAGAGAGAGAGGTGGGGGATAGAGAGAGAGAGAGGTGGGGGACAGAGAGAGAGAGGGGGGATAGAGAGAGAGAGAGGTGGGGGACAGAGAGAGAGAGGGGTTGGGGAACAGAGAGAGAGAGGGGTGGGGGACAGAGAGAGAGAGGGGGGGATAGAGAGAGAGGGGGGTTGGGGGATAGAGAGAGAGAGAGGTGGGGGACAGAGAGAGGGGTTGGGGGATAGAGAGAGAGTGAGGTGGGGGACAGAGAGAGAGAGGGGTTGGGGGGCAGAGAGAGAGAGGGGTGGGGGACAGAGAGAGAGAGGGGGAGATAGAGAGAGAGAGGGGTTGGGGGATAGAGAGAGAGAGAGGTGGGGGACAGAGAGAGAGAGAGGTGGTGGACAGAGAGATAGAGGTGGGGGACAGAGAGAGAGAGGGGTTGGGGGATAGAGAGAGAGAGAGGTGGGGGACAGAGAGAGGGGTTGGGGGATAGAGAGAGTGAGGTGGGGGACAGAGAGAGAGAGGGGTTGGGGGACAGAGAGAGAGAGGGGGGGATAGAGAGAGAGGGGGGGGGACAGAGAGAGAAAGGGGTTGGGGGATAGAGAGAGAGGTGGGGGACAGAGAGAGAGAGGGGTTGGGGGATAGAGAGAGAGAGAGCGGTGGGGGAGAGAGAGAGAGGGGTGGGGGACAGAGAGAGAGAGGGGTTGGGGGACAGAGAGAGAGAGGGGTTGGGGGATAGAGAGAGAGAGAGGTGGGGGACAGAGAGAGAAAGGGGTTGGGGGATAGAGAGAGAGAGAGGTGGGGGACAGAGAGAGAGAGGGGTTGGGGGACAGAGAGAGAGAGGGGGGGATAGAGAGAGAGAGAGGGGGGGTAGAGAGAGAGAGGGGGGGGATAGAGAGAGAGGGGGGGGGACAGAGAGAGGTGCGGGATAGAGAGAGAGAGGAGGGGGGACAGAGAGAGAGGAGGGGGGACAGAGAGAAAGGTGGGGGGATAGAGAGAGAGAGGTGGGGGTAGAGAGAGAGGTGTGGGATAGAGAGAGAGAAGTGGGGGGATAGAGAGAGAGGTGGGGGGATAGAGAGAGAGTGGGGGGATAAAGAGAGAGAGGTGGAGGGATAGAGAGAGAGGGGTGGAGGGATAGAGAGAGAGGGGTGGGGGGATAGAGAGAGAGGGGTGGGGGACAGAGAGAGAGAGGTGGGGGATAGAGAGCGAGAGGTGGGGGGATAGAGAGAGAGAGGTGGGGGGATAGAGAGAGAGGGGTGGGGGACAGAGAGAGAGAGGGGTTGGGGGATAGAGAGAGAGAGGTGGGGGATAGAGAGAGAGGGGTGGGGGACAGAGAGAGAGAGGTGGGGGATAGAGAGAGAGGTGGGGGGATAGAGAGAGGTGGGGGACCGAGAGAGAGAGGTGGGGGGATAGAGAGAGAGGTGGGGGGATAGAGAGAGAGAGGTGGGGGGATAGAGAGAGAGGGGTGGGGGACAGAGAGAGAGAGGGGGGGGTAGAGAGAGAGAGGTGGGGGATAGAGAGAGAGAGAGGTAGGGGACAGAGAGAGAGAGAGGGGGATAGAGAGAGAGAGGTGGGGGATAGAGAGAGAGAGAGGTGGGGGACAGAGAGAGAGAGGGGGGATAGAGAGAGAGAGAGGTGGGGGACAGAGAGAGAGAGGGGTTGGGGAACAGAGAGAGAGAGGGGTGGGGGACAGAGAGAGAGAGGGGGGGATAGAGAGAGAGGGGGGTTGGGGGATAGAGAGAGAGAGAGGTGGGGGACAGAGAGAGGGGTTGGGGGATAGAGAGAGAGTGAGGTGGGGGACAGAGAGAGAGAGGGGTTGGGGGACAGAGAGAGAGAGGGGTGGGGGACAGAGAGAGAGAGGGGGGGATAGAGAGAGAGAGAGGTTGGGGGATAGAGAGAGAGAGAGGTGGGGGACAGAGAGAGAGAGAGGTGGTGGACAGAGAGATAGAGGTGGGGGACAGAGAGAGAGAGGGGTTGGGGGATAGAGAGAGAGAGAGGTGGGGGACAGAGAGAGGGGTTGGGGGATAGAGAGAGAGTGAGGTGGGGGACAGAGAGAGAGAGGGGTTGGGGGACAGAGAGAGAGAGGGGGGGATAGAGAGAGAGAGAGGGGGGGGACAGAGAGAGAAAGGGGTTGGGGGATAGAGAGAGAGAGGGGGGGGACAGAGAGAGAGATGGGTTGGGGGATAGAGAGAGAGAGAGCAGTGGGGGAGAGAGAGAGAGGGGTGGGGGACAGAGAGAGAGAGGGGTTGGGGGACAGAGAGAGAGAGGGGTTGGGGGATAGAGAGAGAGAGAGGTGGGGGACAGAGAGAGAAAGGGGTTGGGGGATAGAGAGAGAGAGAGGTGGGGGACAGAGAGAGAGAGGGGTTGGGGGACAGAGAGAGAGAGGGGGGGATAGAGAGAGAGAGAGGGGGGGTAGAGAGAGAGAGGGGGGGGGATAGATAGAGAGAGAGGGGGGGGACAGAGAGAGAAAGGGGTTGGGGGATAGAGAGAGAGAGGGGGGGGACAGAGAGAGAGATGGGTTGGGGGATAGAGAGAGAGAGAGCAGTGGGGGAGAGAGAGAGAGGGGTGGGGGACAGAGAGAGAGAGGGGTTGGGGGACAGAGAGAGAGAGGGGTTGGGGGATAGAGAGAGAGAGAGGTGGGGGACAGAGAGAGAAAGGGGTTGGGGGATAGAGAGAGAGAGAGGTGGGGGACAGAGAGAGAGAGGGGTTGGGGGACAGAGAGAGAGAGGGGGGGATAGAGAGAGAGAGAGGGGGGGTAGAGAGAGAGAGGGGGGGGGGTAGATAGAGAGGGGTTGGGGGATAGAGAGAGGTGGGGGACAGGGAGAGAGAGGTGGGGGACAGAGAGAGAGAGGGGTTGGGGGATAGAGAGAGAGAGAGGTGGGCGGACAGAGAGAGAGAGGGATTGGGGGATAGAGAGAGAGAGAGGTGGGGGACAGAGAGAGAGAGGGGTTGGGGGATAGAGAGAGAGAGAGGTGGGGGACAGAGAGAGAGGGGGGGATAGAGAGAGAGAGGTGGGGGACAGAGAGAGAGAGGGGGGGATAGAGAGAGAGAGAGGTGGGGGTTAGAGAGAGAGAGGTGGGGGACAGAGAGAGAGAGGTGGGGGGATAGAGAGAGAGAGAAGTGGGGGGATAGAGAGAGAGAGGTGGGGGACAGAGAGAGAGAGGTGGGGGGATAGAGAGAGAGAGAGAGGGGGGGACAGAGAGAGAGGGGGGTTGGGGGATAGAGGGAGAGAGAGGTGGGGGACAGAGAGAGAGAGAGGTGGGGGACAGAGAGAGAGAGGGGGGATAGAGAGAGAGAGGTGGGGGACAGAGAGAGAGAGGGGGGATAGAGAGAGAGAGGGGTTGGGGGATAGAGAGAGAGAGGTGGTGGACAGAGAGATAGAGGTGGGGGACAGAGAGAGAGAGGGGTTGGGGGATAGAGAGAGAGAGAGGTGGGGGACAGAGAGAGAGAGGGATTGGGGGATAGAGAGAGAGAGAGGTGGGGGATAGAGAGAGAGAGGTGGGGGACAGAGAGAGAGAGGGGTTGGGGGATAGAGAGAGAGAGAGGGGACACAGAGAGAGAGATTTGAGTGTAAAGTGTTCTGCTGGGCCACTCCGCTTTTGAAGGTCATCAGGCTTTATTAGTTATGATTGGCCTTGGACCATTAATTCAATATACATCACTTCAGTAGGCTAACTGGAAGATAGATTGTCTCACATAATCAGTAACAGCTTAGAGTAACTGAACCTGCCACCTACAGAAAAAAGGCTTTAAGATCTATAGACAATACTCAAAACGGACTATCCTTGAAAATAAAATAATTTTATGAGTTTTGATTGTCAATGGATATTGGATAAGTCTGAAAAAGTCAAAAGTCATAAATCCTCAGTTTAACAACATGTAGGCTATGATGCTATACTGTTTGTGCACAGTTTAGTTGTGCGTAACGCTTTTTTTTTTTGCCGAATAGAAAGCCTCACTTTCTCACTTTTATTTTCCCAGGTAGGTACGCCTATACATAGGTTGGCAACGCCAGTGGGCACAGACACCGAACAAGCGAGAGACTGTATTAACTTACCCGGGTTGATGAGGATTAAACCGTAAACCACTGCGGTGCGCGTGAATAAGAGGTATCCGCTTTTCCCTTCCATATTCCTTTTTTTATTTTTTCATTTTTTACATATATATATATATATATTTATAAACGTTCCAAGTGAACGGAAAAGTCGCGTAAAAATAGTCCTTATTTCCTTGTCCCTTCGTGATCTCCAGTCCAGCCTACCACTCTGTAACTCCTGAGAGACTGAGAGAGAGATGGAAGTAACCCCCTCTGTCTGCGGTGCTGTGTCCTCAACAAGATCTCACGGTTTGACTTCAGTATTCAACGTTTGTCCAGGGGGGCTCAGCGTAAAATGTCGACATTTAGCCGTTCATTCAAAATGGTTTAATCGTTAGCTAACAACTTTAGATAACATTATTGCTGATCTGCTGTATGGGATGAAAACAAGACCATTTGTCAATCTGATCAACTGTAGGCGACTGACTGTATGTTTGTTTTACTCCACCGTGCTTCTACACCTGCATTGCTTGCTGTTTGAGGTTTTGGGCTGGATTTCTGTACAGCACTTTGAGATATCAGCTGATGTACGAAGGGCTATATAAATACATTGGATTTGATTTGATTTGATGTTTAACTCTGTTGTTGTTGTTTGTGTCGCACTGCTTTGCTTTATCTTGGCCAGGTCGCAGTCGTAAATGAGAACTTGTTCTCTCAGCTGGCCTACCTGGTTAAACAAAGGTGAAATAAATAAAATAAGAGCAGATGCGTACAGCCTATGTGCGCTGTCCATTTGGTCAGGGTAACATTATGGATTATGTATAGTCCATTTGTGTGTCAGGAGAAAATGTGAATGTGATCAAATTTGGTTTATATATTCAAAATTGGGCTGGCTAGGCTGCCTGTACGTTTTCAATCCAAAATGATTCACTGGAATTAATCAATCAACATAATAGTGATGACAGATGTGCGTAAATGTTCTGTAAGACCTACAGTTGCATTGGCCTGCATGATGCAAACATGAATAAAGCCACCGGCAGGGTAGCCTAGTGGTTAGAGCGTTGGACTAGTAACCGAAAGGTTGCAAGTTCAAATCCCCGAGCTGACAAGGTACAAATCTGTAGTTCTTCCCCTGAACAAGGCAGTTCCCACTGTTCCTAGGCCAGTTAACCCACTGTTCCTAGGCCAGTTAACCCACTGTTCCTAGGCCAGTTAACCCACTGTTCCTAGACCAGTTAACCCACTGTTCCTAGGCCAGTTAACCCTAGTGGCTGTCATTGAAAGTAAGATTTTGTTCTTAACTGACCACCCCTGTGAGTTATATTGTCTATCAGTGGTTGTCTATGTGTCTGGGTAAAGGAAAATTATAATTTTCTGTTTTTTTGACCTGATTACGAAAAACTGGTCCTGTTATAGCCCGTATAAAATATTTTTTTGCAACTGATTAATTACTACCTTATAGGGTCCAGAGTTTTCCTGATTAGGTTAACAGATAAGGGAAAGACTCTTGAGAGTCTTGAGAGTTGTCAGTTATCATCAGGTATGTGGATGATCAGGACTTTATTCATGAACTTTGCTTGGGCTTCCGTCACGTGTCAAAGTGAGCGAGATGCACAGCCTGTGTTTTAACTTCATGAAGAAACGTGTTGTTCCGAAGCCTACGATGGTACAGCTGTAGTGGAATGTATGTGCTATTTGTATTTCCAGCTTAAGTCCCCTCCTGTTCCCTGATTTTAAGAGGTGATGACCACTCCACTCCACGAGCACTGTCAACTCTCTCCTGATATGAACTGAAGCCACGTCTCATGTGCCACGCTCATCCACTGACACATTGAATGTTTCCTCTTGTTTGATTGGAGGTTCAACTTGGAACATTCAGAAGTATAGGAACATTAGTTCCTAAAGAGACATAATGGGGGCGGGGCCATAATGAAGCTGGGAGGGGCTGAGCGTAGGGAAAACAATCGCATGTGACAGTACTGATAAGGGGAGAAACCATTGAAGGCTCATATCACTTAGTTCCCTGCTTAGCAAGAATGATGCAATGTTTAGCGATAAGGAGGAGAGTCCACCCAAAGTGGGGTATGAATACTACCACAGGGGAAGTCATGTCTGTGTCTACAGCTGTATCGACCCTGTGGGAAGAATTAAACTTGGCTAAGCATTTCTAGCGTCCGTGAGTTATTTACAAAAATGTAAAATCAGAACCTAACACTCCCAAGAACTGTGAGTAGTAGCCTTATACATGTTCTCTCATTACTGCATGTAGAGTCAATCCCTTACACAATCACATTATTACACATCAAATATTTTACTCCTTGTTTAGACGAACTCATTCTTAGCTCGTTTGTCTTACTGTGTTGTGTTATTTTATTTTTTAGAGGGGGGGGCTTCACAGTCAAATCCTGTCCTGCACTCAAGTCAAGCCTCTGAACACCTCAACTCATAACCTAAATTCAGTCACTGCTGTGATCCCTTCCCAATACTGTGTAAGTAGCCCTCTCATTCCCCATAATACTGTTGTCTAAAACACCTGTCTCTGGATTATATCTTCAAACTAAGCGCAACCATTGCGTCTGTGACAGAGAGGGAGAAGCGTTCCTCTATGTATATTGTTAAGAGAGTCTAGCTACATTTTCAGATAGTATACGTTTCTAATTTTGTCAGAAAGTCATTTTCATGGCAAGTTAAAGCGTACTGTTACCTAGCTAGCTAACGTTACGTGTATGAGCTGTGTAGGAATATGATTTTTTATCTCAGAAAAGCCGTTTGCATGGCTTGTTTATAGCCTAATGTTAGCTAGCTAAGGGTAACCATGGCAACCATGACAGAGAGGGAGAAGCGTTCATCCATGTATACTGGTAAGAGTCTAGCTAGCTACATTTTCAGATATTATGGGTTTCTAATTTAGTCAGAAAGTCATTTTCATTGTAAGTTAAAGTCTACTGTTCGCTAGGTAGACAACTGGGAACTCTGAAAAATACGAGGTCGAATCATGACATCAGTGATCTTCAGGTCGGAGCTCGAGAAATTGCATTGCTAGTTATAGCCTCATGTTAGCTAGAAAACATTGAATCTAGTTGGTTAGCTTTAGAAACCTGCAAATTCACGCATGGTAGTATGGGTTAGGATTATGAGTCTAAACAAAAAGACTCCACTATGCCAGTAACCGTTTCACTGTACCGTTTACACTTTCTGTGTCCTGTGCATGTGACAAACAAATTTAGATTATACCAGAGACGGTAATGTGAAGAACAACATGACCTGCACCAAAGTCAGATTAGGATGTAGGCCAAGGACTCGATAAAGTTCATTTTTTCACGACTACTTTTTGCCTCGACTTTCATCACTTTTAGTCTTGAAATCTTTGGTTGTTTAATACACTGTGAATCCTTAACTTCATTAGGATAGGGGGCAGTATTTTCACGTCCGGATGAAAAGTGTGTCCAAAGTATACATGGAACAGCGAGGAGCAGTTTTGTCCCAATTCACCTTCATCATTCTTCTTCATAACATTTCCTGGTGGTTATAACCTATAGCCTGGTGGTTATAACCTATTGCCTGGTGGTTATAACCTATAGCCTGATAGTTATAACCTATAGCCTGGTGGTTATAACCTATAGCCTGGTGGAACCAGCCTGAGCGCTGTATTTGCCAATCTATTATAGAACCATGAATAAGCTGATCTACGCTACCATCAATGGAGTGCTGACATCTCCTCCTGTCTCACCTCCAGTCTCACCTCCTGTCTCCCCTCCTGTCACACCTCCTGTCTCACCTCCAGTCTCACCTCCTGTCTCACCTCCTGTCTCACCTCCAGTCTCACCTCCAGTCTCACCTCCTGTCTCACCTCCAGTCTCACCTCCTGTCTCACCTCCAGTCTCACCTCCTGTCTCACCTCCAGTCTCACCTCCAGTCTCACCTCATGCTTGCTTGACCAGCATTCGGCGATGGGGAGACCAGAATTAGGTAGGTTTAGTCTGACCCGTTTTAAACTTCAACATAGTATATGCTTTTTTGTCAGATATCACCTATCCTAACTGTCACTGGTAATAGAACAGTGTGTGTGTGTGTGTGTGTGTGTGTGTGTGTGTGTGTGTGTGTGTGTGTGTGTGTGTGTGTGTTCATAGAAACATGTATGGAGCCAGGACATGGAGACGTGCTGTGATGAACTTCAGACTGACTTCATACTGATGTCTCTGAATGGAGAAAGACAACTTGTATTGAACTGAATGGTATCAGTCAACATGGGGAGGGAGGAACCCTGTGTATTCTGCACCAGGATCAGGGAAGTCCTGTTGTATACGAGACACCACACGGGAAGTTATGACCACTATGACATGTTACCATGGTAACCCCATTACCACCAGACAGGAAGGTGTGACCACTCTGACATGTTACCATGGTAACCCCATTACCACCAGACAGGAAGGTGTGACCACTCTGACATGTTACCATGGTAACCCCATTACCACCAGACAAAATACAGACAGGCACAGTGTCTGTATCGGCTGGGAATGACATGAAAGGTGTACATTGTTATATTAACAGAACACTGCTTCTATGGTATTATGGAAAGGGTTGATTGTTCTACATTAACCTGTTACTCCATTTGAAAGTTAGCTAAACACTTAGTTTAGAATATCTACATAAATTCAGCAATTGCATTCTTATATTACTCGGTAGGCTATTGACCTATTCAAAGCTTCATCTGGCATCTCACCATACATCTGCCTGTAGTTATAGAACTCAACCTGCAGGAGGTTTGTTAGTTGTGACTGAGTGGGGAGGAAACCGCTGTGGGCAAGGTTCTGACAGATGGGTGTGTCGTGGTGGTGGCAAGGACACACCCACATCAAAGCACACCCCCAAGTCAACTCACGTTTGGCTTCTATCTTGACCGCCAGCATTTCTTGAGGAGCAAGCCAGAAAACAAGGTTAAACCACAATAGGATATATATATACCAAATACGTTTGATTCCGTTCCATTCGCTCCGTTCCAGACATTATTATGAGCCGTCCGCCTCCTGTGTTACATTCGTATACAATCACATACACTGAGTGTACAAAACATTAGGAACACCCTCCCAATATTTGAGTTGCACCCTCCTTTTGCCCTCAGAAAAGCTTAAATTTGTCGGGGATGTGGACTCAACAAGGTGTCTAAAGAGTTCCACAGGGATGCTGGTCCATGTTGACTCCAATGTTTCCCCCACAGTTGTGTCAAATCGGATGTCTTTTGTGTGATCGACCATTCTTGATACAACCAGGAAACATTGATTTTTATTTAACCTTTATTTAACTATGCAAGTCAGTTAAGAACAAATTCTTATTTACAATGACGGCCTACCAGAAGACAAAAGGCCTCCTGCGGGGACGGGGGCTGGGATTAAAAATAAAAATGTTAATAAATACAAAAATAGGACAAACACCCAAAACACACATCCGAAACGAGAGAGACAACACTACATCAAGAGAGACCTAAGACAACAACATAGTAAGGCAGCAACACATGACAACACAGCATGGTAGCAACACAACATGACAACAACATGGTAGCAAAACAACATGACAACAACATGGTAGCAAAACAACATGACAACAACATGGTAGCAAAACAACATGACAACAACATGGTAGCAGCACAAAACATGACAACAACATGGTAGCAGCACAAAACATGACAACAACATGGTAGCAACACAACATGACAACAACATGGTAGCAGCACAAAACATGACAACAACATGGTAGCAGCACAAAACATGACAACAACATGGTAGCAAAACAACATGACAACAACATGGTAGCAACACAACATGACAACAACATGGTAGCAGCACAAAACATGACAACAACATGGTAGCAACACAACATGACAACAACATGGTAGCAGCACAAAACATGACAACAACATGGTAGCAACACAACATGACAACAACATGGTAGCAAAACAACATGACAACAACATGGTAGCAAAACAACATGACAACAACATGGTAGCAGCACAAAACATGACAACAACATGGTAGCAGCACAAAACATGACAACAACATGGTAGCAACACAACATGACAACAACATGGTAGCAGCACAAAACATGACAACAACATGGTAGCAACACAACATGACAACAACATGGTAGCAAAACAACATGACAACAACATGGTAGCAACACAACATGACAACAACATGGTAGCAACATAACATGACAACAACATGACAACAACATGGTAGCAACACAACATGACAACAACATGGTAGCAACACAACATGACAACAACATGGTAGCAACACAACATGACAACAACATGGTAGCAACACAACATGACAACAACATGGTAGCAACATAACATGACAACAACATGACAACAACATGGTAGCAACACAACATGACAACAACATGGTAGCAAAACAACATGACAACAACATGGTAGCAAAACAACATGACAACAACATGGTAGCAACACAACATGACAACAACATGGTAGCAACACAACATGACAACACAGTATGGTAGCAACACAACATGACAACAACATGGTAGCAAAACAACATGACAACAACATGGTAGCAAAACAACATGACAACAACATGGTAGCAGTACAAAACATGGTACAAACATTCTTGGGCACAGACAACAACACAACACAAACTGTCAGTGAGAGTGTCCATGATTGAGTCTTTGAATGAAGAGATGGAGATAAAACTGTCCAGTTTGAGTGTTTGTTGCAGCTCGTTCCAGTCGCTAGCTGCAGCGAACTGAAAAGAGGAGGGACCCAGGGATGTGTGTGCTTTGGGGACCTTTAACAGAATGTGACTGGCAGAACAGGTGTTGTATGTGGAGGATGAGGGCTGCAGTAGATATCTCAGATAGGGGGGAGTGAGGCCTAAGGGTTTTATAAATAAGCATCAACCAGTGGGTCTTGCGACGGGTATACAGAGATGACCAGTTCACAGAGGAGTATAGAGTGCAGCGATGTGTCCTATAAGGAGCATTGGTGGAAAATCTGATGGCCGAATGGTAAAGAACATCTAGCCGCTCGAGAGCACCCTTACCTGCCGACCTATAAATTATGTCTCCGTAATCTGGCATGGGTAGGATGGTTATCTGAATCAGGGTTAGTCTGGCAGCTGTTTTATTTTACCTTTAAGTAACTAGGCAAGTCAGTTAAGAACAAATTCTTATTTACAATGACGGCCTAGGAACAGTGGGTTAACTGCCTTGTTCAGGGGCAGAACGACAGATTTTTACCTTGTCAGATCGAGAGATTCGATGTAGCAACCTTTCGGTTACTGGCCCAACTCTCTAACCCCTAAGCTACTTGCTGCCCAGCTAGGGTGAAAGAGGAGCAATTCCGATAGTGGAAACTAAGTCTCGATTTGACTTTAGCCTGCAGCTTTGGTATGTGCTGAGAGAAAGATAGTGTACCGTCTAGCCATACTCACAAGTACTTGTATGAGGTGACTACCTCAAGCTCTAAACCCTCAGAGGTAGTAATCACACCTGTGGGGAGAGGGGCATTCTTCTTACCAAACCACATGACCTTTGTTTTGGAGGTGTTCAGAACAAGGTTAAGGGCAGAGAAAGCTTGTTGGACACTAAAGCTTTGTTGTAGAGCGTTTAACACAGCATCCAGGCAGGGGCCAGCTGAGTATAAGACTGTGTCATCTGCATATAAATGGACGAGAGAGCTTCCAACTGCCGGAGCTATGTTGTTGATGTAAATTGAGAAGAGCGTGGGGGGCCTTGGGGTACTCCCTTGGTTACAGGCAGTGGCTGAGACAGCAGATTTTCTGACTTTATACACTGCACTCTTTGAGAGAGGTAGTTAGCAAACCAGGCCAAACACCCCTCAGAGAAACCAATACTCCTTAGCCGGCCCACAAGAATGGAATGGTCTACCGTATCAAAAGCTTTGGCCAAGTCAATAGAAATAGCAGAACAACATTGCTAATTATCAAGGGCAATGGTGACATCATTGAGGACCTTTAAGGTTGCAGTGACACATCCATAACCTGAGCGGAAACCAGACTGCATACCCAAGAGAATACTACAGACATCAAGAAAGCCAGTCAGTTGATTATTGACACGTTTTTTTCCAACACTTTTGATAAACAGGGCAAAACAGAAATAGGCTTATAACAATTAGGATCAGCTTGATCTCCCCCTTTAAATAAAGGATGACCCGTGGCTGCTTTCCAACCAATGGGAAGCTCCCCAGAGAGAAGAGACAGGTTAAAAAGGTCTGTGATTGGCTTGGTAGTCAAGGCACGACATAGGAGAGCTCTGCAATGCTGATTTATGACCGCTGAATGTGCATCAGATGGCAACAAGATCATATCGTACAGCAACTTCATCAGGTAACATGAATACAAAGCCAGTGAGAGGTGGTTACAATAGGATGGGAGGCCAAGAATCTGAGTAACCAATAGAGAGTCAGAGTTCCGAGTGTGGGAACAAACAGTCTGTCCTACGACTGGGTAAAGAAAGTTCATAGTCAACAAAGCATGCAGGAGTCATGAGGCAATTTGTGATATAGAAAAATGCACAATATGTTTGTTGTTGTTATATAACAAATTTGGGCTAGCCATTGTAAGTTCAGAGTCACTCGCCCCAACAGTGCCTGTGTGCTGGAGGCAAGCGAAAGCTTGGGAGAGAGGAAGAGGGACAACCAGGGCAGACGGTGAACAGATCGCCGGGTGGAATCCAAGAAGCAGTGCAGCAGGCAGTGGGAGAAGGTGTCACACCCACTTGGGAGAAGGTGTCACACCCACTTGGGAGAAGGTGTCACACCCACTTGGGAGAAGGTGTCACACCCACTTGGGAGAAGCTTTGATTTCTGGAGGAATGTGTCTTGTAGAAAATGCCAGTAGATGGTCTCTGAACAGCAAAAGGGGGCTTCAAGGCCTCTGGGTCTGGGTGGGGTAGTCTGGGTGGGGTAGCCTGGGTGGGGTAGCCTGGGTGGGGTAGTCTGGGTGGGGTAGCCTGGGTGGGGTAGTCTGGGTGGGGTAGCCTGAGTGGGGTAGTCTGGGTGGGGTAGTCTGGGTGGGGTAGCCTGGGTGGGGTAGTCTGGGTGGGGTAGCCTGCCATTTGTTGTGCTCAAAGGCTTCGACACCTCTCACTTAGAGCGTTGGACTAGTAACCGGAAGGTTGCAAGTTCAAACCCCCGAGTTGACAAGGTACAAATCTGTCGTTCTGCCCCTGAACAGGCATTTAACCCACTAGGCCGTCATTGAAAATAAGAATTTGTTCTTAACTGACTTGCCTAGTTAAATAAAGGTTAAAAAAAAAGTTTTATTATATAAATATATATATGAGTTGTATCTCTTTGCCCTAGCAAGCTTGGTAGCTTTCAGTCTCAGTTCCAGGATGGACAGTGTTTTCAGGTTTCCGTTTGTTTCCCAGAGCATTTGCTGTATAGTTTGGGAATAATAATCCTTAGGTGTAGGAAGCATTTCAGGTAATTCCATCCAAAAATCAGGTTGTAGGTTTGAGAGTTTTGATTTGGAGTGAATGTTATGTTGTTTAGGGCAGCATCCTGTATATGTCCCTGACAAAAAAATCTAAGTTTGTCTCACTCTAAATCTATCTATTTTTTTTTAAAACATGCTGAAAAATGTGGGAGCTCATCTGCTCATGACCTCCCTCTCCCTCCCTCCCTCTCTCATGTTGAGCGTGAAAAACCCAGAAGAGTTGCAGTTCTTGACACTTTTAAACCGGTGCACCTGGCACCTACTACCATACCCCATTCAAAGGCACTTTAATATTTTGTCTTGCCCATTCACCCTCTGAATGGCACACATACTCAATCCATGTCTCAAGTCTAAAAATCATTCTTTAACCTCGTCTCCTCCCCTTCATTCTACACTGATTGAAGTGAATTTAATAGGTGACATCAATAAGGGATCATAAGATTCACCTGGTTTGTCTATGGTATGGAAAGGATGGGTGTTCCTAATGTTTTGTACACTCAATATATGTACAGTGCCCTTGGAAAGTATTCAGACCTGTGACGTTGTCCACATCTGGCTACGATACTGTTGAAGGAATTTAATTCCTCTGTTTTAATTCCCAATTAAAATTAAACACTCTGTCAATTCATAAGAATTTGTAAGACCCTTATTTTATAGGAACGGACAGAGCCCCGGTCTTAAAGTCAAGTAACAGCCTTTATTCAAGAGAGTACTGAGTACTTACCCATTTTACCACCGGTTATAAACTGAAAATGACGTCAGCATTTTCTAAATGTTCCGTCTCTTCTTGACACTGGTAGAAAGGCTCTATAGCTCTCAAGCCTTCCCTCCTCGCCTACAGCCAAGGTCAACCAGTGTAGATAAGCGTTCTAGTCAGTCTGGAGATATAATTAATTCCTTTGTACCAAGGAACAGACCGTCATTGTTCTAAACTCTTGACCACATTCACTACATTATATTCAGTACTGGGATCAAGAAAGAAAATTCATACATGTACAGTAACATAATAGTATTCTGATTAGTCAGGCCTTATTGAAATGTATACATAATTAGTAATTATAGGTAAAAATTCCCTTAACAGATACAGCCTTATTCTAAAATGGATTCAACAAAATACAAATCTCAGCAATCTACCCACAATACCCCTCAATAACAAGCGGAAACAGGTTTTTATACATTTTATACATGTACACAAATCCACTTTACCTACCAAGAGAATTCTCGTCAGTTATAGTCACAGCTGTGTACATTCCCCCTCAAGCAGACACCACGATGGCCTTCAGGAAACTTCACTGGACTCTATGTAAACTGGAAACCATATATCCTGAGGCTGCATTTATTGAAGCTGGGAATTTTAACTAAGCAAATTTGAGAACAAGGCAACCTAAATTCTATCAGCATATTGATTGCAATACGCGCTGGGTTAATACACTCGATCACTGCCACTTTAACTTCCGCAATGCATACAAAGCCCTCCGCCTCCCTCCCTTCGGAAAATCCGACCACGACGCCATCTTGCTTCTACCGTCTTATAGGCAGAAACTCAAACAGGATGTACCAGTGACATGACTATTCAACGTTGGTCTGACCAATCGGAAGCCACGCTTCAAGATTGTTTTGAACACGTGGACTGGATTATGTTTCGGTCAGCCTCAGAGAACAACATTGACCTATACGCTGACTCGGTGAGTGTGTTTATAAAGAAGTGCATTGGAGATGTTATACCCACTGTGACTATTAAAACCTACCCTAATCAGAAACCGTGGATGGATGGCAGCATTCGCGCAAAACTGAAAGCACAAACCACCACATTTAACCATGGAAAGAGGTCTGGGAATATGGCTGAATATAAACAGTGTAGCTATTCCCTCCGCAAGGCAATCAATCAAGCGAAATGCCGGTACAGGGACAAAGTGGAGTCGCAATTCAACGGCTCAGACACGAGACCTATGTGGCAGGGTCTACAGGAAACCACAGACTACAAAAAGAAAACCGGCCACGTCACGGACACCGACGTCTTGCTTCCAGACAAACTAAACACCTTCTTTGCCCGCTTTGAGGATAATACAGTGCCACCGTCGCGGCCCGCGAACAAGGACTGGACCCCCCTCTCCCCCCCTCTCCTTCTCCGTGGCCGACGTGAGTAAAATATTTAAACGTGTCAACCCTCGCAAGGTTGCTGGCCCACACGGTATCCCTAGCTGCATCCTCAGAGCTTGTGCAGACCAGCTGGCTGGTGTGTTTACGGACATATTTAATCGCTCCCTATCCCAGTCTATTGTCCCCACATGTTTCAAGATGGATACCATTGTTCCTGTACCCAAGAAGACAAAGACAACTGAACTAAATGACTACCGCCCTGCAGCACTCATTTCTGTCATCATGAAGTGCTTTGAGAGACTTGTCAAGGATCATATCACCTCCACCTTACTGGTCACCCTAGACCCATTTCAGTTCACATACCACCCCAACAGGTCCACAGACGATGCAATCACCATCACACTGCCCTATCCCATCTGGACAAAATACCTAGGTAAGAATGCTGTTCATTGACTACAGCTCAGCATTCAACACCATAGTACCCTCCAAGCTCATCATCAAGCTGGAGAACCTGGGTCTCAACTCCACCCTGTGCAACTGGGTCCTGGACTTCCTGACGGGCCGCCCCCAGGTGGTGAAAGTAGGAAACAACATATCCACTTTGCTGATCCTCAACACTGGGGCCACACAAGAGTGTGTGCTCAGCCCCCTCCTGTACTCCATGTTAACCCATGACTGTGTGGCCATGCACGCCTCCAACTCAATCATCAAGTTTGCGTACGACACAACAGTAGTGGGCTTGATTACCAACAACAACGAGACAGCCTACAGGGAGGAGGTGAGGGCACTCGGAGTGTAGTGTCAGGAAAACAACCTCTCACTCAACATCAACAAAACAAAGGAAATGATTATGAACTTCAGGAAACAGCAGAGGGAACACCCCCCTATCCACTTCGATGGGACAGTAGTGGAGAAGGTGGAAAGTTTTAACTTCCTCGGCGTACCCATCACAGATAAACTGAAATGGTCCACCCACACAGACAGTGTGGTGAAGAAAGCGCAACAGCACCTCTTCAAACACAGGAGGCTGAAGAAATGTGGCTTGTCACCCAAAAACCTGATAAACTTTTACAGTTGCAAAATTGAGAGCATCCTGTCGTGCTGTTCACCGTCTAGTACGGCAACTGCTCCGCCCTCAACCGCAAGGCTCTCCAGATGTTGGTGCAGTCTGTTCAACGCATCACCGGGGGCAAACTACCTGCCCTCCATGACACCTACAGCACCCGATGTCACAGGAAGGCCAAAAAGTGAATCAAGGTCAACAACCACCCGAGTCACTGCCTGTTCACCCAGCTACCATCCAGAAGGCGAGGTCAGTACAGGTGCATCAAAGCTGGGACTGAGAGACTGAAAAACAGCTTCTATCTCAAGGCCATCAGACTGCTAAACAGCAATCACTGACTCAGAGAGGCTGCTGCCTACATAGAGACGCAACCACTGGCCACTTAAATGGATCACTAGTCACTTTAAACAATGCCACTTTAAATAATGCCACTTTAATAATGTTTACATATCTTACATTACTCGTATCACATGTATATACTTTATTTTATACAGTGCACACACTGTATACAGATTTTTCTATTGTGTTATTGACTGTAGGTTTGTTTATTCCATGTGTAACTCTGTCTTGTTGTTTTTGTGTCGAACTCCTTTGCTTTATCTTGGCCAGGTCGCAGTTGTAAATGAGAACTTGTTCTCAACTAGCCTACCTGGTTAAATAAAGGTGTTCTCAACTGGCCTACCTGGTTTAATAAAGGTGTTCTCAACTGGCCTACCGGGTTAAATAAAGGTGTTCTCAACTAGCCTACCTGGTTTAATAAAGGTGTTCTCAACTAGCCTACCTGGTTTAATAAAGGTGTTCTCAACTAGCCTACCTGGTTTAATAAAGGTGAAATAAAATTGTAAAAAATAAAACATGTTATACCATATATTGCACTTTTCCGCTCAGCCATCGCTCATCCATATATGTGTACATATATGTACACATTCTCATTCACCCCTTTAGATTTGTGTGTATTAGGTCGTTGTTGGGGAATTCTTAAATTACTTGTTAGACATTATTGCAATGTCGGAACTAGAAGCACAGGTTTCCTTGGTGATAAAGGTCTGGTCACACACGTTTCCTTGGTGATAAAGGTCTGGTCACACACGTTTCCTTGGTGATAAAGGTCTGGTCACACACGTTTCCTTGGTGATAAAGGTCTGGTCACACACGTTTCCTTGGTGATAAAGGTCTGGTCACACACGTTTCCTTGGTGATAAAGGTGTGGTCACACACGTTTCCTTGGTGATAAAGGTCTGGTCACACACGTTTCCTTGGTGATAAAGGTCTGGTCACACACGTTTCCTTGGTGATAAAGGTCTGGTCACACACGTTTCCTTGGTGATAAAGGTCTGGTCACACACGTTTCCTTGGTGATAAAGGTCTGGTCACACACGTTTCCTTGGTGATAAAGGTCTGGTCACACACGTTTCCTTGGTAATAAAGGTCAAGGTTTCCCTGACACCCAAAAGTACTTATTACATTTTGACAGGAAAATGGTCCTATTCATGCACTAAACAGAGAACATCCCTGGTCCTCCCTACTGCCTCTGATCTGGTGGACTCACTAAACAGAACATCCCTGGTCATCCCTACTGCCTCTGATCTGGAGGACTCACTAAACAGAGAACATCCCTGGTCGTCTCTACTGTCTCTGATCTGGAGGACTCACTAAACAGAGAACATCCCTGGTCATCCCTACTGCCTCTGATCTGGAGGACACACTAAACAGAACATCCCTGGTCATCCCTCCTGCCTCTGATCTGGAGGACTCACTAAACAGAGAACATCCCTGGTCATCCCTACTGCCTCTGATCTGGAGGACTCACTAAACAGAGAACATCCCTGGTCATCCCTACTGCCTCTGATCTGGAGGACTCACTAAACAGAACATCCCTGGTCATCCCTACTGCCTCTGATCTGGAGGACTCACTAAACAGAACATCCCTGGTCATCCCTACTGCCTCTGATCTGTCAGACTCACTAAACAGAGAACATCCCTGGTCATCCCTACTGCCTCTGATCTGGTGGACTCACTAAACAGAGAACATCCCTGGTCATCCCTACTGCCTCTGATCTGGAGGACTCACTAAACAGAGAACATCCCTGGTCATCCCTTCTGCCTCTGATCTGGAAGACTCACTAAACAGAGAACCTCCCTAGTCATCCTTACTGCCTCTGATCTGGAGGACTCACTAAACAGAGAACATCCCTGGTCATCCCTACTGCCTCTGATCTGGTGGACTCACTAAACAGAGAACATCCCTGGTCATCCCTACTGCCTCTGATCTGGAGGACTCACTAAACAGAGAACATCCCTGGTCATCCCTACTGCCTCTGATCTGGAGGACTCACTAAACAGAGAACATCCCTGGTCATCCCTTCTGCCTCTGATCTGGAGGACTCACTAAACAGAGAACATCCCTGATCATCCCTACTGCCTCTGATCTGGAGGACTCACTAAACAGAGAACATCCCTGGTCCCCCCTACTGCCTCTGATCTGGAGGACTCACTAAACAGAGAACATCCCTGGTCATCCCTACTGCCTCTGATCTGGAGGACTCACTAAACAGAGAACATCCCTGGTCATCCCTTCTGCCTCTGATCTGGAAGACTCACTAAACAGAGAACCTCCCTAGTCATCCTTACTGCCTCTGATCTGGAGGACTCACTAAACAGAGAACATCCCTGGTCATCCCTACTGCCTCTGATCTGGTGGACTCACTAAACAGAGAACATCCCTGGTCATCCCTACTGCCTCTGATCTGGAGGACTCACTAAACAGAGAACATCCCTGGTCATCCCTACTGCCTCTGATCTGGAGGACTCACTAAACAGAGAACATCCCTGGTCATCCCTTCTGCCTCTGATCTGGAGGACTCACTAAACAGAGAACATCCCTGATCATCCCTACTGCCTCTGATCTGGAGGACTCACTAAACAGAGAACATCCCTGGTCCCCCCTACTGCCTCTGATCTGGTGGACTCACTAAACAGAGAACATCCCTGGTCATCCCTACTGCCTCTGATCTGGAGGACTCACTAAACAGAGAACATCCCTGGTCATCCCTCCTGCCTCTGATCTGGAGGACTCACTAAACAGAACATCCCTGGTCATCCCTACTGTCTCTGATCTGGTGGACTCACTAAACACAAATGCTTCATTTGGAAAAGATGTCTGAGTGTTGGAGTGAGCCCCTGTCTATCTTCCAATTATAATTGTAATAATTTTCTGGTTTGCTTAATATAAGGAATTTGAAATGATTTATACTTTTACTTTGGATTGCTTAAAGTAAAGATACCTTAAAATTAGAAAATGACTCTAGTAAAAGTGAAAGTCACCCAGTAAAATACTACTTGAGAAAAAGTCTAAATGTATTTGGTTTAAATAAATATACTTAAGAATCAAAAGTAAATGCAGTTGCTAAAATATACTTATATATACTTATATATACTTATACTCAAGTATGACAATTTAGTACTTTTTCCACCGCTGCCCACACTGTTCACACACCTATTGTTGGCGGAAAGAAAATGTTGCTGTTTTAAAGTTAATTTCCTGCAATTCTACGCATTATGTGTTTATACGATGTCAGGGGTCGAAGCCCAACCGAGTAAAAAATAAATAAATGAACATAGAGAATGGAAGAAAGTCATTCATGAATGTGTTTCAAAACATCTATAAGCGCTCATACAACGAGCTGTGAATTTGAGTGTGATATTTGCCTGTTTTGAATTGAAACTGGTCAGTAGACGCGTTTTAGGGAAGTTTTACGGGTTGCGTTCAAGGCCGTCTTACTACTACAGTCGCGCTGCGCTGATTATTAGACATATTAGACAGTTTCTCAAGTGTTCAGCGGCGCGATTACGATGAACGCATCCATTTGTTTAATGGGAGGGGTTGTGTAACCGTATGAAAAGTCAGAAAACTTTCTTTCTACATAAATATTTTCAGTAGTTCAGAGTTTCGCTTTGACTCTTTTCTACCCAGTGCCCTGTAAAGATTCCCCGGACAGAGAGATCGGTGAAATGGCGAGCAAGAAGGCAGTTTTGTTCAATCTGTGGGGTGTCGTGGTTTCTCCCAGACCCGCAGAAGCTTTCCTCAAATTCGAAGAGACCCACAAACTCCCCAGGTAGGAATACATATTTTCCAGGGGTGAGAGATCGTGCAGAGTGCTGGAAGACACTAAAACTGTACACGCATACTTGAAACATAACAATGCCTTTCTAGGGAGTTTTTCCTATCCACCGTGCATCTACAACTGCATTACTTACTGTTTTGGGGTTTTAGGCTGGGTTTCTGTACAGCACTTTGAGATATCTGCTGATGTAAGAAGGGCTTTATAAATAAAATTTGATTGATTGATTATACAAGCATGTCGTAACTGAAAGGATAGTTTTACGGTAGTCTCTGTACGTTCTGCGGACTGTCGGGGATAGCCCCTTTATTGCGGCCCCTTTTTCCTTGTTCCGAATCAATCTGCTAACGGTTTTTACATGGCCTGAAGGGAAGAAAATATACAGTTTTTACAAAAATAAATGTGAAAATTGCTCTAAACTTCTACAGACAGCAGTGGTGTAGCGCAGTTTCTTAGACCCCGCCAGGTCGGAACTAGCCTCCCCAACCAATAAATAAATAAATTACACATTGCCATGGGTACAGATACATTTTTTTGTTGTTGTAGATAAATTCGTGTTATTTTACACATTTTGCCATAAGCGTGTTTTAGCGCTCAGGGATTATTGAAAGATGGGACAATCTCAATTTTTTCCCAGACAAATATTTGTCTTAATTTAACCCAATTTGGAATATATATTTTCGATAGACCAAATTATCAGCGATAACAGTAAAGGAAGAACCTCCCCCGCAAAAATGTATTCATAAAATACAACTAACTGGATTTATGTCAACTCTGTCAGACACCATCAAAGGCTCGTTGATTTTTTTACAATTATTGTCCAAAGGCCTTGATAGTTTAATTCTAACAGTAGATTATTCAAACATGTAACACAAAACTCCAACCTTATATTTGTTTTGTTTTATAGTACTATTAAATGCTTCAGGGTTTATTTTGTTAGCATTTTTCTGGCACATTTTTCAAGATTTCGAACATGAAACAACGTTTTATAATGCAAATGTTATCTCTTTGGTCGAGAACAGCAAATGCAGTGCATTCGCAAAGTACTCAGACCCCTTGACTTTTTTCCACATTACAGCCTTATTATTAAATGTATTCAATTATTATTTTTTATCATCAATCTACACACAATAGCATCTAATGACAAAGCAAAAACATATAATTTTTTTTGCGTTTCTTATTTACATTTATAAGTATTTAGACATTTTGCTATAAGACTCGAAATTGAGTTCAAATCCTTATGGTATAGCTGACTATGCTCTTTCCAGATTCATTTAGTATTTTAGACAAATGTGACAGAGTTGACCAAATCTCCAGACACATCTTTTAGGAATCACATTTTTTTTTAGATAAATATTGTTTAAAGTCACAGAGGGAAACTACATACCATCATTTTTCGGTTAATATCCTTTATTGACAGTTTGTTTTATATTTTAAACACTTTTTTTTTTTTGGAGAGTTTGAAATTGAGATTCTTTGGACAAGGGCATTTCCATGTAACATCTAATATTTTCCCTTGTAAAATTCCCCTAAATGTACATTTTAATCTCAAATAATGCAACAAAATAATATCCCCGCCGGACAAGGATTCTCCCGACTTTCAAGAATCCTTGAGCAAATGTCCTGCTATTCTACACATTTTGCCATTCAGTCTAAGATTTTTGTTGTTGTTGTGGTTTTAAAGCTAATTTGCTGTAATAATATATATATATATATTTAAATCATAGCATATGACGCGCTATGCCAGTGACAGACAGATTAGATTGTGCAATATGTTTGTGCTGTCTGAATGTATGCTTATGTTCTGGTTTAGTGGTTTTCTGGAGAAGCTGGTGACAAACGAGAACAGCGCCATGCAACGTGCAGAGAGGGGCAAACTCTCCCTCTCTCAGGTGAGTTACGCGCACGTACACAAGCACGTACACACGCACACAGACGCACACACATACACACACACACATACACACACACGCACGCGCGTGCACGCACGCACGCACGCACGCACGCACGCACACACTCACACAGAGACAGGTCGCCTAAACAGACAAATAATGTCAAGTTCAAACTACTAACATGGTCAGAACTCCGTTACCAAGCTGTTAACTCCAAAAGTTCAAGATCTTGATCATTGTTTCCTCAGTGACCCCTAGAACTGGTACAAACACAAATAATATAGCCTATATTATAATCCATGGTAATGGATTATTGAAATGTGTCTTCTGTTGAAATGTGTCTTCTATTGAAATGTGTCTTCTATTGAAATGTGTCTTCTATTGAAATGTGTCTTCTATTGAAATGTGTCTTCTATTGAAATGTGTCTTCTATTGAAATGTGTCTTCTATTTGAATGTGTCTTCTATTTGAATGTGTCTTCTATTTGAATGTGTCTTCTATTGAAATGTGTCTTCTATTGAAATGTGTCTTCTGTTGAAATGTGTCTTCTATTGAAATGTGTCTTCTATTGAAATGTGTCTTCTATTGAAATGTGTCTTCTATTGAAATGTGTCTTCTATTTGAATGTGTCTTCTATTTGAATGTGTCTTCTATTGAAATGTGTCTTCTATTGAAATGTGTCTTCTATTGAAATGTGTCTTCTATTGAAATGTGTCTTCTATTGAAATGTGTCTTCTGTTGAAATGTGTCTTCTGTTTGAATGTGTCTTCTATTGAAATGTGTCTTCTATTGAAATGTGTCTTCTATTTGAATGTGTCTTCTATTGAAATGTGTCTTCTATTGAAATGTGTCTTCTATTGAAATGTGTCTTCTATTTGAATGTGTCTTCTATTGAAATGTGTCTTCTATTTGAATGTGTCTTCTATTGAAATGTGTCTTCTATTGAAATGTGTCTTCTATTTGAATGTGTCTTCTATTTTAATGTGTCTTCTATTGAAATGTGTCTTCTATTGAAATGTGTCTTCTATTGAAATGTGTCTTCTATTTGAATGTGTCTTCTATTTTAATGTGTCTTCTATTGAAATGTGTCTTCTATTGAAATGTGTCTTCTATTTGAATGTGTCTTCTATTGAAATGTGTCTTCTATTGAAATGTGTCTTCTATTGAAATGTGTCTTCTATTTGAATGTGTCTTCTATTGAAATGTGTCTTCTATTTGAATGTGTCTTCTATTGAAATGTGTCTTCTGTTGAAATGTGTCTTCTATTGAAATGTGTCTTCTATTTGAATGTGTCTTCTATTGAAATGTGTCTTCTATTGAAATGTGTCTTCTGTTGAAATGTGTCTTCTATTTGAATGTGTCTTCTATTGAAATGTGTCTTCTATTTGAATGTGTCTTCTATTGAAATGTGTCTTCTGTTGAAATGTGTCTTCTGTTGAAATGTGTCTTCTATTGAAATGTGTCTTCTATTTGAATGTGTCTTCTATTGAAATGTGTCTTCTATTGAAATGTGTCTTCTATTGAAATGTGTCTTCTATTTGAATGTGTCTTCTGTTGAAATGTGTCTTCTATTTGAATGTGTCTTCTATTGAAATGTGTCTTCTATTGAAATGTGTCTTCTATTTGAATGTGTCTTCTATTGAAATGTGTCTTCTGTTGAAATGTGTCTTCTATTGAAATGTGTCTTCTATTGAAATGTGTCTTCTATTGAAATGTGTCTTCTATTGAAATGTGTCTTCTATTTGAATGTGTCTTCTATTGAAATGTGTCTTCTATTGAAATGTGTCTTCTATTTGAATGTGTCTTCTATTTGAATGTGTCTTCTATTGAAATGTGTCTTCTATTGAAATGTGTCTTCTGTTGAAATGTGTCTTCTATTTGAATGTGTCTTCTATTTGAATGTGTCTTCTATTGAAATGTGTCTTCTATTGAAATGTGTCTTCTATTGAAATGTGTCTTCTATTTGAATGTGTCTTCTATTTGAATGTGTCTTCTATTGAAATGTGTCTTCTATTGAAATGTGTCTTCTATTGAAATGTGTCTTCTATTGAAATGTGTCTTCTATTGAAATGTGTCTTCTATTGAAATGTGTCTTCTATTGAAATGTGTCTTCTATTGAAATGTGTCTTCTATTGAAAGGTGTCTTCTATTGAAATGTGTCTTCTATTTGAATGTGTCTTCTATTGAAATGTGTCTTCTATTGAAATGTGTCTTCTATTTGAATGTGTCTTCTATTGAAATGTGTCTTCTATTGAAATGTGTCTTCTATTTGAATGTGTCTTCTATTTGAATGTGTCTTCTGTTGAAATGTGTCTTCTATTGAAATGTGTCTTCTATTTGAATGTGTCTTCTATTTTAATGTGTCTTCTATTGAAATGTGTCTTCTATTGAAATGTGTCTTCTATTTGAATGTGTCTTCTATTGAAATGTGTCTTCTATTGAAATGTGTCTTCTATTGAAATGTGTCTTCTGTTGAAATGTGTCTTCTATTTGAATGTGTCTTCTATTGAAATGTGTCTTCTATTTGAATGTGTCTTCTATTTGAATGTGTCTTCTATTGAAATGTGTCTTCTATTGAAATGTGTCTTCTATTGAAATGTGTCTTCTGTTGAAATGTGTCTTCTATTGAAATGTGTCTTCTATTTGAATGTGTCTTCTATTGAAATGTGTCTTCTATTGAAATGTGTCTTCTATTGAAATGTGTCTTCTATTGAAATGTGTCTTCTATTTGAATGTGTCTTCTATTTGAATGTGTCTTCTATTGAAATGTGTCTTCTATTGAAATGTGTCTTCTATTTGAATGTGTCTTCTATTTGAATGTGTCTTCTATTTGAATGTGTCTTCTATTGAAATGTGTCTTCTATTGAAATGTGTCTTCTATTGAAATGTGTCTTCTATTGAAATGTGTCTTCTATTGAAATGTGTCTTCTATTGAAAGGTGTCTTCTATTGAAATGTGTCTTCTATTTGAATGTGTCTTCTATTTGAATGTGTCTTCTGTTGACATGTGTCTTCTATTGAAATGTGTCTTCTATTTGAATGTGTCTTCTATTTTAATGTGTCTTCTATTGAAATGTGTCTTCTATTGAAATGTGTCTTCTATTTCAATGTGTCTTCTATTGAAATGTGTCTTCTATTGAAATGTGTCTTCTATTTGAATGTGTCTTCTATTGAAATGTGTCTTCTATTGAAATGTGTCTTCTATTTGAATGTGTCTTCTATTTGAATGTGTCTTCTATTGAAATGTGTCTTCTATTGAAATGTGTCTTCTATTTGAATGTGTCTTCTATTGAAATGTGTCTTCTGTTGAAATGTGTCTTCTATTGAAATGTGTCTTCTATTTGAATGTGTCTTCTATTGAAATGTGTCTTCTATTGAAATGTGTCTTCTATTGAAATGTGTCTTCTATTTGAATGTGTCTTCTATTGAAATGTGTCTTCTGTTGAAATGTGTCTTCTGTTGAAATGTGTCTTCTATTGAAATGTGTCTTCTATTGAAATGTGTCTTCTGTTGAAATGTGTCTTCTATTGAAATGTGTCTTCTATTGAAATGTGTCTTCTATTGAAATGTGTCTTCTATTGAAATGTGTCTTCTATTGAAATGTGTCTTCTATTGAAATGTGTCTTCTGTTGAAATGTGTCTTCTATTGAAATGTGTCTTCTATTGAAATGTGTCTTCTATTTGAATGTGTCTTCTATTGAAATGTGTCTTCTATTGAAATGTGTCTTCTATTGAAATGTGTCTTCTATTGAAATGTGTCTTCTATTGAAATGTGTCTTCTATTGAAATGTGTCTTCTATTGAAATGTGTCTTCTATTGAAATGTGTCTTCTATTGAAATGTGTCTTCTATTGAAATGTGTCTTCTATTGAAATGTGTCTTCTATTGAAATGTGTCTTCTATTTGAATGTGTCTTCTGTTGAAATGTGTCTTCTATTGAAATGTGTCTTCTATTGAAATGTGTCTTCTATTGAAATGTGTCTTCTGTTGAAATGTGTCTTCTATTTGAATGTGTCTTCTATTGAAATGTGTCTTCTATTAAAATGTGTCTTCTATTTGAATGTGTCTTCTATTGAAATGTGTCTTCTATTTGAATGTGTCTTCTATTGAAATGTGTCTTCTATTTGAATGTGTCTTCTATTGAAATGTGTCTTCTATTTGAATGTGTCTTCTATTGAAATGTGTCTTCTGTTGAAATGTGTCTTCTATTGAAATGTGTCTTCTATTGAAATGTGTCTTCTGTTGAAATGTGTCTTCTATTGAAATGTGTCTTCTATTGAAATGTGTCTTCTATTGAAATGTGTCTTCTATTGAAATGTGTCTTCTATTGAAATGTGTCTTCTATTGAAATGTGTCTTCTGTTGAAATGTGTCTTCTATTGAAATGTGTCTTCTATTGAAATGTGTCTTCTATTTGAATGTGTCTTCTATTGAAATGTGTCTTCTATTGAAATGTGTCTTCTATTGAAATGTGTCTTCTATTGAAATGTGTCTTCTATTGAAATGTGTCTTCTATTGAAATGTGTCTTCTATTGAAATGTGTCTTCTATTGAAATGTGTCTTCTATTGAAATGTGTCTTCTATTTGAATGTGTCTTCTATTGAAATGTGTCTTCTGTTGAAATGTGTCTTCTATTGAAATGTGTCTTCTATTGAAATGTGTCTTCTATTGAAATGTGTCTTCTGTTGAAATGTGTCTTCTATTGAAATGTGTCTTCTATTGAAATGTGTCTTCTATTGAAATGTGTCTTCTGTTGAAATGTGTCTTCTATTGAAATGTGTCTTCTATTGAAATGTGTCTTCTATTGAAATGTGTCTTCTATTGAAATGTGTCTTCTATTGAAATGTGTCTTCCATGGAAATGATTGCATCACCTTGTGATGACACGTCAGTGTGTGTGTGTGTGTGTGTGTGTGTGTGTGTGTGTGTAGATGATCCCAGAGCTTGATGCAGAGTGTGTGAGTGCAGCATCAGATCAGAAGGTCAGTCTTCCTGCTGGGTTCTCTGTTAAGAGCCTGTTGGAGGAACTCAGAGACTCAACCACCGTCAACAAACACATTCTGCAGACCGTAGCTACGCTCCGCAGACAAGGTAACACACACACCCACACACACGCACATCTGACACACACCTTGTACACTCTAAGGTCACATGCCTAGTTCCGCGTCCTTGTGTTGTCTGTCAGGGTTATTGACAGGTGTGTTGGCCAACCAGTGGGTGGATGACAGTGGGTGTGGAGATAGCTCTGGACGTCTCCTCTCTCTGCTGGGCGGCCATTTTGATGTGGTGCTTCAGTCCTGTCGTACCGGCCTCAGGGTCCCAGAGGCCGACCTGTTCATCTCCGCTCTCAAACAGCTGGGAGTGCCTCCGAAACAGGTGCACACACACACACACACACACACACACACACACACACACACACACACACACACACACACAATCTGACTTGTCATCACTTCTCGCTTGTGAGAAGCAAGAATGCAAGAATGTCCTTGGAAGGCAAATTTCAAATGAAGACACATTACCAGAGAAGATACATTACCATGGAAGAGACATTACCATAGAAGGCTATTGCCATAGAAGATACATTACCATAGAAGAGACATTACTATAGAAGAGATATTACCATAGAAGAGACATAGAAGAGACATTACCATAGAAGAGACATAGAAGAGACATTACCATAGAAGATACATTACCATAGAGCGGACATAGAAGAGACATTACCATAGAAGAGACATTACCATAGAATAGACATTACCATAGAAGAGACATAGAAGAGACATTACCATAGAAGAGACATTGAAGAGACATTACCATAGAAGAGACATTACCATAGAAGAGACATTACCATAGAAGAGCCATAGAAGAGACATTACCATAGAAGAGACATAGAAGAGACATTACCATAGAAGAGCCATTACCATAGAAGAGACATAGAAGAGGCATTACCATAGAAGAGACATTACCATAGAAGAGACATTACCATAGAATAAATATTACCATAGAAGAGACATTACCATAGAAGGCTATTACCATAGAAGAGACATTACCATAGAATAAATATTACCATAGAAGAGACATTACCATAGAAGAGACATTACCATAGAAGAGACATTACCATAGAAGAGACATAGAAGGGAATTTACCATAGAAGAGACATTACCATAGAAGAGACATAGAAGAGACATTACCATAGAAGAGACATTACCATAGAATAGACATAGAAGAGACATTACCATAGAAGAGACATTACCATAGAATAGACATTACCATAGAAGAGACATTACCATAGAAGCGACATTACCATAGAATAGACATAGAAGAGACATTACCATAGAAGAGACATAGAAGAGACATTACCATAGAAGCGCCATAGAAGAGATATTACCATGGAAATAGACATTACCATAGAAGAGACATTACCATAGAACAGACATTACCATAGAAGACACAATACCATAGAAAATACATTACCATAGAAGAGACATTACCATAGAATAGACAGAATATACATTACCATAGAAGAGACATAGACAATACATTTCCGTAGAAGAGACATAGAAAAGACATTACCATAGAAGAGACAAAGAACAGACATTACCATGCAAGAGATGTTACCATAGAAGAGACATTACCATAGAAAAGACATTACCATAGAATACACAATACCATAGAAGAGACATAGAAGAGACATTACCATAGAAGAGACATAGAACACACAATACCATAGAATAGACATTACCATAGAATAGACATTACCATGGAATAGACATTACCATAGAATAGACATTACCATGGAAGAGACATAGAAGAGAGGTAGTAGAGACATTACCATAGAATATACATTACCATAGAATATACATTACCATAGAAGAGACATTACCATAGAAGAGACATTACCATAGAAGAGACATTACCATAGAAGAGACATTACCATGGAATAGACATTACCATAGAAGAGACATTACCATAGAAGAGACATTACCATAGAAGAGACATTACCATGGAATAGACATTACCATAGAAGACAGTAAATTACATGTGTGCACACACATTATCTTAATATGTAAATGTCATCAAATTAGCAACAACTCCTGACATCAATGTCTTGGAGTCACTGCTCGGAGCTCCCATGGAAAACATGAAATCGTCTGTCGTAGTAGCTGTTACAGTGCTTACATTCCTAACACCATCCACACCCCTTCCTTTACACAACTCTGTCTGCACACGACCTGAGAAACCCCATCTGACCTTCCTGTGTTGAGTCGCTCTCAGCTACTCCATCTCTCTTCCTCCCTCTATCTATCTATCCTTCTCCCTTCTCTCCTCCTCCTTCTCTCTTCTCTTCTCTCCTCCCTCTTCTCTCCCCCCTCTTCTCTCCTCCCCCTCTTCTCTTCTCTCCTCCCCTCTTCTCTCCTCCCTCTTCTCTCCGCCCTCTTCTCTCCTCCCCCTCTTCTCTTCTCTCCCCCCTCTTCTCTCCTCCCCTCTTCTCTTGTCTCTCCTCTCCTTTCTCTCCTCCTCCTTCTCTCTTCTATCTTCTATTCTCTCCTCCCCCTTCTCTCCTCCCCCTTCTCTCCTCTCTTCTCCCAGTTCTCTCCTCCCCCTTCTCTCCTCTCTTCTCCCAGTTCTCTCCTCCCCCTTCTCTCCTCTCTTCTCCCAGTTCTCTCCTCCCCCTTCTCTCCTCTCTTCTCCCAGTTCTCTCCTCCCCCTTCTCTCCTCTCTTCTCCCAGTTCTCTCCTCCCCCTTCTCTCCTCTCTTCTCCCTCTTCTCTCCTCCCCCTTCTCTCCTCTCTTCTCCTCCCTCTTCTCTCCTCCCCCTTCTCTCCTCTCTTCTCCCCGTTCTCTCCTCCTCCTTCTCTCTTCTCTTCTTCCCGTTCTCTCCTCCTCCTTCTCTCTTCTCTTCTCCCAGTTCTCTCCTCCCCTTCTCTCCTCTCTTCTCCCTCTTCTCTCCTCCCCCATTCTCTCCTCTCTTCTCCTCCCTCTTCTCTCCTCCCCCTTCTCTCCTCTCTTCTCCCCGTTCTCTCCTCCTCCTTCTCTCTTCTCTCCTCTCCTTTCTCTCCTCCTCCTTCTCTCTTCTATCTTCTATTCTCTCCTCCCCCTTCTCTCCTCCCCCTTCTCTCCTCTCTTCTCCCAGTTCTCTCCTCCCCCTTCTCTCCTCTCTTCTCCCAGTTCTCTCCTCCCCCTTCTCTCCTCTCTTCTCCCAGTTCTCTCCTCCCCCTTCTCTCCTCTCTTCTCCCAGTTCTCTCCTCCCCCTTCTCTCCTCTCTTCTCCCAGTTCTCTCCTCCCCCTTCTCTCCTCTCTTCTCCCTCTTCTCTCCTTCCCCTTCTCTCCTCTCTTCTCCCCGTTCTCTCCTCCTCCTTCTCTCCTCTCTTCTCCCCGTTCTCTCCTCCTCCTTCTCTCTTCTCTTCTCCCCGTTCTCTCCTCCTCCTTCTCTCCTCTCTTCTCCCTCTTCTCTCCTCCCCCTTCTCTCCTCTCTTCTCCCCGTTCTCTCCTCCTCCTTCTCTCTTCTCTTCTCCCCGTTCTCTCCTCCTCCTTCTCTCCTCTCTTCTCCCTCTTCTCTCCTCCCCCTTCTCTCCTCTCTTCTCCTCCCTCTTCTCTCCTCCCCCTTCTCTCCTCTCTTCTCCTCCCTCTTCTCTCCTCCCCCTTCTCTCCTCTCTTCTCCCAGTTCTCTCCTCCTCCTTCTCTCCTCTCTTCTCCCCGTTCTCTCCTCCCCCTTCTCTCCTCTCTTCTCCCCGTTCTCTCCTCCTCCTTCTCTCCTCTCTTCTCCCCGTTCTCTCCTCCCCCTTCTCTCTCCTCTCTCCTCCCTCTTCTCTCCTCCCCCTTCTCTCCTCCCCCTTCTCTCCTCTCTCCTCCCTCTTCTCTCCTCCCTCTTCTCTCCTCTCTTCTCCCCGTTCTCTCCTCCTCCTTCTCTCTCCTCGTCTCCTCCCTCTTCTCTCCTCCCTCTTCTCTCCTCCCCCTTCTCTCCTCTCTCCTCCCTCTTCTCTCCTCCCTCTTCTCTCCTCTCTTCTCCCTCTTCTCTCCTCCCCCTTCTCTCCTCTCTTCTCCTCCCTCTTCTCTCCTCCCTCTTCTCTCCTCTCTTCTCCTCCCTCTTCTCTCCTCCCTCTTCTCTCCTCCCTCTTCTCTCCTCTCTCCTCCCTCTTCTCTCCTCTCTTCTCCTCCCTCTTCTCTCCTCTCTTCTCCCCGTTCTCTCCTCCTCCTTCTCTCCTCTCTCCTCCCTCTTCTCTCCTCCTCCTTCTCTCCTCTCTTCTCCCCGTTCTCTCCTCCCCCTTCTCTCCTCTCTTCTCCCCGTTCTCTCCTTCTCTCTTCTCCTCCCCCTCCTTTTCCTCCTTTTCTTCTTCTTCCTCTATCCCTCCCTCCTCGCCTCTCCTTTTTCAAACTAACCCTAGACCATTTTGGTGTTATAAGTGGACAGCTGACCTGTCAGTCTGTATTTCAGGCTCTGTGGTTGGCTGATGATGAGAAGGGGGTGGGAGCAGCAGAGGCATTAGGGATGACAGCTGTTTTGGTGAAAGACCTGCCTGAAGCTCTGAAACAAGTAGAGACCTTCACTGGAGTGCAGGTAACACACACACACACCAACGTGTTGGAACTTTTGTTGTCGGTAAAAATGTCTGTGAGTAGGTGACGATTATTTAGCAGATTTGCAGTATTCAGCTGTCAGATTTGTTATCACAGACACCCCGATACACTCGCCAGCTGCATCATTCCAATCCCCTGATTTGATTTGGTGTGTGTGTGTGTTGTGTTGTGTTGTGTTGTGTTGTCCAGGTTGTAACAGGGGAAAGCTACCCAGCCTCTTGCAACCCAGAAGAAGTTTCTCATGGATATGTCACCGTCAAGGTAACACCCCCCCCCCCCCACAAACAAACACACAGCACAGACAATGCTGTATGTAGAAGAAAGCCTGTACATGATTACACAGTGTTCTTGAAGCTTGTTCCCCCACTCTCTCTCTCTCTTTCCCCCTCTCTCTCTCTCTCTCTCTCTCTCTTTTCCTCTCTCTCTCTCTCTCTCTCTCTCTTTTCCTCTCTCTCTCTCTCTCTCTCTCTCTCTCTCTGTCTGTCTCTGTCTCTCTCTCTGTCTCTCTCTCTCTCTCTCTCTCTCTCTGTCTCTGTCTCTGTCTCTCTCTCTGTCTCTCTCTCTCTCTCTCTCTCTCTCTGTCTCTCTCTCTCTTTTCCCCTCTCTCTCTCTCTCTCTTTCCCCCTCTCTCTCTCTCTCTCTCTCTCTTTTCCTCTCTCTCTCTCTCTCTCTCTCTCTCTCTCTCTCTCTCTCTCTCTCTCCTGCATTTAATTCAAATCAAGGGGCTTTATTGGCATGGGAAACATATGTTTACATCGCCAAAGCAAGTGAAATCGATAATAAACAAAAGTTAAATAAACAATAACAAATGAACAGTAAACATTAGACTCAAAAAAGTTCCAAAAGAATAAAGACATTTTGAATGTCGTATTATGTCTATATACAGTGTTGTAATGATGTGCAAATAGTTAAAGTACAAAAGGGATAAATAAATATAAATATAAATATGGTTGTATTTACAATGGTGTTTGTTCTTCACTGGTTGCCCTTTTCTTGTGGCAACAGGTCACACATCTTGCTGCTGTGATGGCACACTGTGGTATTTCACCCAGTAAATATGGGAGTTTATCAAAATTGGATTTGTTTTTAGTTGTGGGTCTGTGCAATCTGAGGGAAATATGGGTCTCTAATATGGTCATACATTGGGCAGGAGGTTAGGAAGTGCAGCTCAGTTTCCACCTCATTTTGTGGGCGGTGTGCACATAGCCTGTCTTCTCTTGAGAGCCAGGTCTCCCTACGGCAGGATTTCTCAATAGCAAGGCTTTGCTCACTGAGTCTGTACATAGTCAAAGCTTTCCTTAATTGTGGGTCAGTCGCAGTCGTCAGGTATTCTGCCACTGTGTACTCTCTGTTTAGGGCCAAATAGCATTCTAGTTTGGTCAGTTTTTTTGTTAATTCTTTCCAAAGTGTCAAGAAATTATCTTTTTGTTTTCTCATGATTAGGTTGGGTCTAATTGTGCTGTTGTCCTGGGGCTCTGTAGGGTGTGTTTGTGAACAGAGCCCCAGGACCAGCTCGCTTAGGGACTCTTCTCCAGGTTCATTTCTCTGTAGCTGATGGCTTTGTTATGGAACTTTTAAGGTGGTTGTAGAATTTAACTTCTCTTTTCTGGATTTTGATAATTACCGGGTAGTAATTATCTTTTAGTGATTAAAAGATATTGGTGATCCAATACCTTTGACGAATGAAGTCAAGCACCCTGTCATTCTCTCCAAAGACCTTCACATATCTACACTTATCCTCCGCCACATACATCAACAAACAAGACACGGTGGAAGGAACCACTTCTACGTCAAAGGTCTTGGATCACCAATTCAAACTCTGCGGCAAGGAAGATCATCTCAGAGTGTGTTGTGTGCAGAAGGCGAAGAGGCCAGGTTGGTGAGCAGAAGATGGCAGATTTGCCACTTGAAAGGATCGTGCCAGACATCCCACCATTTACCAATGTAGGTGTGGATTACTTTGGTCCTCTAGAAATCAGAAAAGAAAGAGGAAATGTGAAAAGAGATGGAGGGATCTTTACATGTATGTCTAGTGGAGCAATACACATTGAAATTGCTTACTCTCTTGACACGGATTTGCGTATCAACCCCATAAGAAGATTTATGTGCAGAAGAGGACAAGTACAACACGTACGATCTGATAATGGGACTAACTTCATTGGTTCTGAGAGAGAACTCAGAGAAGCTCTATCTGCTTTAAACCAAGGCAAGATGCTCTACTTCAGGAAGGAATACGATGGAGTTTCAATTCCCGCCCGGGGGGCGTCCCAACATGGAGGAGGTTAGGAAAGGGTCATTGGGATGATTCGCCAGGTGCTCCATTCTGTCCTGAAACAACAGAGCCTAGATGAGGAGCACACCGTGCTGTGTGAAGTAGAGGCTTTTCTAAACAGCCACCCAATCACCACGGTAATCAACGACCCCCTGGATCTAGAAGCTCTCACCCCAAATCACATTTTACTGTTAAAGTCAAATCTTGTCCTACCCTCTGGGAAGTTAATTTTTTTGTAAACGACATTGTTTTGGAAGAGATGGACACAGGAGTACTCTTGCGACTCTTGTAGGAAAGACAAAAGTGGGGTAAAGTGAAAACGCAGCTTCCGCGAAGGAGATGTGGTTCTGGTCATGAAGCCCACGGCACCACGTAGTGCCTGGATACTCGGAAAGGTTGTTGAGACCAAGCCTGATTCCAAGGGGTTACTAGGTGTAGTACACCTGAAGACAAGAAGCAATATTATAGAAAGACCAATATCCAAGATCTGCCTACTCCAAGAAGGTGAGGGGAAGAGGAAGCCCCCTTCAAGTAAAAACCTCTACAGGATCGGTGCCCCTCCCACCCGCGGGAAGGCTGAGTTAACGTAGGCTAATGTGATTAGCATGAGATTGTAAGTAACAAGAACATTTCCTAGGACATAGACATATCTGGTATTGGCAGAAAGCTTAAATTCTTGTTAATCTCATTGCACTGTCCAATTTATAGTAGCTATTACAGTGAAAGGATACCATGCAATGGTTTGAGGAGAGTTCACAGGTATGAACTTGAAAATGTATTAATAAACCAATTAGGCACATTTGGAGATGCAATGGTTCTTTGAATCAGTCTAAAGCTTTGCACTTACACTACTGCCATCTAGTGGCCCAAATCTAAATTGTGCCTGGGCTGGAACAATACATTATGGCCTTTCTCTTGCATTTCAAAGATAATTGTAAAAAAAAAAACCTCATTTTACCTCATTTTTGTTATATTCTCTTACATTAATTTCACATTTCGACAAACTTCAAAGTGTTGGTACCGTTGGTACCAAGAAATGGTACCAATAATGTGCATATCCTTGCTTCAGGTCCTGAGCTACAGGCAGTTAAATTAGGATATGTAATTTTAGGAGAACATTTTAAGAAAAAAAGGGGTCAGATCGTTAAGAGGTTTTAAGCTTTTCACATCAAGTCATATTGGCTCCAACGTGCAGTTGCTAAGGGGCAGCGATGCTCCACAGGCCATGGACCCTGCTGATAACCACAGTGTTGGAGATGAACCCCCAACACCGCTGTGAACCAATCGGTGTGGGGTTCTCCGGCGATCCCATAGAGGAGAAGGTGTTGACAACCCAGGATGCCCTGCTGTTACTGTCCACCCCATCTACATTTGAGTCCTGCAGGAAATGACAAACTGGGTGCTACAGGATGCTGCCATGTACGACCCGTCAACCTATTACAGAACTTACCTTGTTATAGGCTGAGCTGGTGCTAAGCAACTACAGAGTTTACCTTGTTATAGGCTGAGCTGGGGCTAAGCAACTACAGAGTTTACCTTGTTAAAGGCTGAGCTAGGGCTAAGCAACTACAGAGTTTACCTTGTTATAGGCTGAGCTGGGGCTAAGCAACTACAGAGTTTACCTTGTTAAAGGCTGAGCTGTGGCTAAATTACGACAGAGTTTACCTTGTTATAGGCTGAGCTGGGGCTAAGCAACTACAGAGTTTACCTTTATTATAGGCTGAGCTGTGGCTAAGCAACTACAGAGTTTACCTTGTTAAAGGCTGAGCTGTGGCTAAATTACGACAGAGTTTACCTTGTTATAGGCTGAGCTGGGGCTAAGCAACTACAGAGTTTACCTTGTTAAAGGCTGAGCTGGGGCTAAGCAACTACAGAGTTTACCTTGTTAAAGGCTGAGCTGTGGCTAAATTACGACAGAGTTTACCTTGTTAAAGGCTGAGCTGGGGCTAAGTTATTACAGAGTTTACCTTGTTACAGGCTGAGCTAGGGCTAAGCTACGACAGAGTTTACCTTGTTAAAGGCTGAGCTGGGGCTAACTGGTTGTTATAGGCTGAACTGAGGCTAACTGGTTATTATGGGCTGAACTGAGGCTAACTGGTTGTTATAGGCTGAGTTGGGGCTAACTGGTTGTTATAGGCTGAACTGAGGCTAACTGGTTGTTATAGGCTGAGCGGTTGTTATAGGCTGAGCGGTTGTTATAGGCTGAACTGAGGCTAACTGGTTGTTATAGGCTGAGCTGGGGCTAACTGGTTGTTATAGGCTGAGCTGAGGCTAACTGGTTGTTATAGGCTGAGCGGTTGTTATAGGCTGAGTGGTTGTTATAGGCTGAACTGAGGCTAACTGGTTGTTATAGGCTGAGCTGGGGCTAACTGGTTGTTATAGGCTGAGCTGGGGCTAACTGGTTGTTATGGAATGAACTGAGGCAGGCTGGTTGTTATGGGCTGAACTGAGGCAGGCTGGTTGTTATAGGCTGAACTGAGGCTAACTGGTTGTTATGGGCTGAACTGAGGCTAACTGGTTGTTATGGGCTGAACTGAGGCTAAGTTGTGATAACCTCTGATCCTGCAGATCATCCCTCCATGACGACACAAACACAGAGCATAGTTTCTTTTCACATCGTTTCTGTCCTAAGTCAGAGAACAGTTAGGGTCCGGTGTGTAGGAGCCATTTTGGCCTGTTTATGAGTTGTGTATATGTTGTCTGTCAAATAGTTTAAAAAAAAACTTGTTTTGTACACTAGAGGGCACTATATTGTTGGGGTCATGGGTCACTGGTCTCGTGTGCATATACAGTGGGGCAAAAAAGTATTTAGTCATGCACCATTTGTGCAAGTTCTCCCACTTAAAAAGATGAGAGAGGCCTGTAATTTTCATCATAGGTACACTTCAACTATGACAGACAAAATGAGAAAAAAAAATCCAGAAAATCACATTGTAGGATTTTTAATGAATTTATTTGCAAATTATGGGTTAACACAGGTGAGAGGAAGGGTTAGTACAGGTGACCAGGAAGGGTTAGTACAGGTGAGAGGAAGGGTTAGTACAGGTGACCAGGAAGGGTTAGTACAGATGACCAGGAAGGGTTAGTACAGGTGACCAGGAAGGGTTAGTACAGGTGACAAGGAAGGGTTAGTACAGGTGACCAGGAAGGGTTAGTACAGGTGAGAGGAAGGGTTAACACAGGTGAGAGGAAGGGTTGGTACAGGTGATCAGGAAGGGTTAGTACAGGTGACCAGGAAGGGTTAGTACAGGTGACCAGGAAGGGTTAGTACAGGTGACCAGGAAGGGTTAGTACAGGTGACCAGGAAGGGTTGCTACATGTGAGAGGAAGGGTTAGTACAGGTGACCAGGAAGGGTTACTACAGGTGACCAGGAAGGGTTACTACAGGTGAGAGGAAGGGTTACTACAGGTGAGAGGAAGGGTTAGTACAGGTGAGAGGAAGGGTTAGTACAGGTGAGAGGAAGGGTTACTACAGGTGACCAGGAAGGGTTACTACAGGTGAGAGGAAGGGTTACTACAGGTGAGAGGAAGGGTTAGTACAGGTGAGAGGAAGGGTTAGTACAGGTGACCAGGAAGGGTTAGTACAGGTGACCAGGAAGGGTTAGTACAGGTGACCAGGAAGGGTTACTACAAGTGAGAGGAAGGGTTAGTACAGGTGACCAGGAAGGGTTAGTACAGGTGACCAGGAAGGGTTACTACAGGTGAGAGGAAGGGTTAGTACAGGTGATCAGGAAGGGTTAGTACAGGTGACCAGGAAGGGTTAGTACAGGTGACCAGGAAGGGTTAGTACAGGTGATCAGGAAGGGTTAGTACAGGTAACCAGGAAGGGTTAGTACAGGTGACCAGGAAGGGTTTAGTACAGGTGACCAGGAAGGGTTAGTACAGGTGACCAGGAAGGGTTAGTACAGGTGACCAGGAAGGGTTAGTACAGGTGACCAGGAAGGGTTACTACACGTGTATAAATGGGAACTTCACCCCAAAAGAGTAATGTTTGTATGTGTTATGGACAGCTCTCTCCTGTGTATGTGTTATGGACAGCTCTCTCCTGTGTATGTGTTATGGACAGCTCTCTCCTGTGCCTGTGTTATGGACAGCTCTCTCCTGTGTATGTGTTATGGACAGCTCTCTCCTGTGCCTGTGTTATGGACAGCTCTCTCCTGTGTATGTGTTATGGACAGCTCTCTCCTGTGCCTGTGTTATGGACAGCTCTCTCCTGTGTATGTGTTATGGACAGCTCTCTCCTGTGTATGTGTTATGGACAGCTCTCTCCTGTGCCTGTGTTATGGACAGCTCTCTCCTGTGCCTGTGTTATGGACAGCTCTCTCCTGTGTATGTGTTATGGACAGCTCTCTCCTGTGCCTGTGTTATGGACAGCTCTCTCCTGTGTATGTGTTATGGACAGCTCTCTCCTGTGTATGTGTTATGGACAGCTCTCTCCTGTGCCTGTGTTATGGACAGCTCTCTCCTGTGTATGTGTTATGGACAGCTCTCTCCTGTGCCTGTGTTATGGACAGCTCTCTCCTGTGCCTGTGTTATGGACAGCTCTCTCCTGTGTATGTGTTATGGACAGCTCTCTCCTGTGCCTGTGTTATGGACAGCTCTCTCCTGTGTATGTGTTATGGACAGCTCTCTCCTGTGTATGTGTTATGGACAGCTCTCTCCTGTGCCTGTGTTATGGACAGCTCTCTCCTGTGCCTGTGTTATGGACAGCTCTCTCCTGTGCCTGTGTTATGGACAGCTCTCTCCTGTGCCTGTGGCAGATCATAGAGAATCAAAAGTAAGCTCTGCATGCATTATTTGGTGTTTTACTCTCTCTCTGTCTCTCTCTCTCTCTCTCTCTCTTTCCCTCTCTTTCTGTCTCTCTCTCTCTCTGTCTCTCTCTCTGTCTCTCTCTCTCTCTCTCTCTCTCTCTCTCTCTCTGTCTCTGTCTCTGTCTCTCTCACTCTGTCTCTGTTGCTGTCTCTCTCTCTGTCTCTCTCTCTCTCTAGCCCGATGTAAAGCTGCACTATGTGGAGATTGGGGCGGGGCCTCCGGTCATGCTGTGTCATGGCTTCCCTGAGAGCTGGTATTCCTGGAGATACCAGGTAAACACACATAGTACTCACACACACACACAGACACACAGACACACACTGACAGACACACACTGACAGACACACACCGACAGACACACACTGACAGACACACTGACACACACACATAGTACTCACACACACTAACAGACACACACACATAGTACTCACACACACGACTACTAACTCATACTCCTCTCTCTCTCTCTCTCTCTCTCTCTCCTGCATTTAATTCAAATCAAGGGGCTTTATTGGCATGGGAAACATATGTTTACATCGCCAAAGCAAGTGAAATCGATAATAAACAAAAGTTAAATAAACAATAACAAATGAACAGTAAACATTAGACTCACAAAAGTTCCAAAAGAATAAAGACATTTTGAATGTCGTATTATGTCTATATACAGTGTTGTAATGATGTGCAAATAGTTAAAGTACAAAACGAAAATAATCAACATAAATATGGGTTGTTTTTACAATGATGTTTGTTCTTCACTGGTTGCCCTTTTCTCGTGGCATCAGGTCACAAATCTTGCTGCTGTGATGGCACACTGTGGAATTTCACCCAGTAGATATCAAAATTGGTTATGTTTTCAAATTCTTTGTTGATCTGTGTAATCTGAGAGAAATATGTCTCTCTAATATGGTCATACATTGGGCAGGAGGTTAGGAAGTGCAGCTCAGTTTCCACCTCATTTTGTGGGCAGTGTGCACATAGCCTGCCATCTCTTGAGAGCCAGGTCTGCCTACGGCGGCCTTTCTCAATAGCAAGGCTTTGCTGACTAATTGTGGGTCAGTCACAGTGGTCAGGTATTCTGCCACTGTGTCATCTCTCTGTTTAGGGCCAAATAGCATTCTAGTTTGCTCTGTTTTTTTGTTAATTCTTTCCAATGTGTCAAGTAATTATCTTTTTGTTTTCTCATGATTTGGTTGGGTCTAATTGTGCTGCTGTCCTGGGGCTTTGTGGGGTGTGTTTGTGTCTCTCTCTGTCTGTCAGATCCCAGCTCTGGCAGATGCAGGGTTTAGAGTGGTTTCTCTGGACATGAAGGGCTATGGACAGTCTACAGCTCCACCAGGTTTGTGTGTTTGTGTGTGTGTGTGTGTGTGTGTGTGTGTGTGTGTGTGTGTGTGTGTGTGTGTGTGTGTTGTGTGTGTTTGTGTGTGTGTGTGTTGTGTGTGTTTGTGTGTGTGTGTGTGCGTGTGTGTGTGTGTGTGTGTGTGTGTTGACAGTGACCCATCATTTTGAGAAGCACCGTCTTTCCTTTCTCACACTGGAGGGTTGCAGTTACACTACATGACCAAAAGTCAAGCGGTTCCCCTTTTCTGTTATACAGCCTCCTCTCTCCTGGGAAGGCTTTCCACTAGATGTTGGAACATTGCTGCTATAACAGCCTCCACTCTTCTGGGAAGGCTTTCCACTAGATGATGGAACATTGCTGCTATAACAGCCTCCACTCTTCTGGGAAGGCTTTCCACTAGATGTTGGAACATTGCTGCTATAACAGCCTCCACTCTTCTGGGAAGGCTTTCCACTAGATGTTGGAACATTACTGCTATAACAGCCTCTACTCTGCTGGGAAGGCTTTCCACTAGATGTAGGAACATTGCTGCTATAACAGCCTCCACTCTTCTGGGAAGGCTTTCCACTAGATGATGGAACATTGCTGCTATAACAGCCTCCTCTCTGCTGGGAAGGCTTTCCACTAGATGTTGGAACATTGCTGCTATAACAGCCTCCACTCTTCTGGGAAGGCTTTCCACTAGATGTAGGAACATTGCTGCTATAACAGCCTCCACTCTTCTGGGAAGGCTTTCCACTAGATGTAGGAACATTGCTGCTATAACAGCCTCCACTCTTCTGGGAAGGCTTTCCACTAGATGTAGGAACATTGCTGCTATAACAGCCTCCTCTCTGCTGGGAAGGCTTTCCACTAGATGTTGGAACATTGCTGCTATAACAGCCTCCACTCTTCTGGGAAGGCTTTCCACTAGATGTAGGAACATTGCTGCTATAACAGCCTCCACTCTCCTGGGAAGGCTTTCCACTAGATGTAGGAACATTGCTGCTATAACAGCCTCCACTCTCCTGGGAAGGCTTTCCACTAGATGTTGGAACATTGCTGCTATAACAGCCTCTACTCTGCTGGGAAGGCTTTCCACTAGATGTTGGAACATTGCTGCTATAACAGCCTCCACTCTCCTGGGAAGGCTTTCCACTAGATGTAGGAACATTGCTGCTATAACAGCCTCCACTCTTCTGGGAAGGCTTTCCACTAGATATAGGAACATTGCTGCTATAACAGCCTCCTCTCTGCTGGGAAGGCTTTCCACTAGATGTAGGAACATTGCTGCTATAACAGCCTCCACTCTTCTGGGAAGGCTTTCCACTAGATATAGGAACATTGCTGCTATAACAGCCTCCTCTCTGCTGGGAAGGCTTTCCACTAGATGTAGGAACATTGCTGCTATAACAGCCTCCTCTCTGCTGGGAAGGCTTTCCACTAGATGTAGGAACATTGCTGCTATAACAGCCTCCACTCTTCTGGGAAGGCTTTCCACTAGATGTAGGAACATTGCTGCTATAACAGCCTCCTCTCTGCTGGGAAGGCTTTCCACTAGATGTAGGAACATTGCTGCTATAACAGCCTCCACTCTTCTGGGAAGGCTTTCCACTAGATGTAGGAACATTGCTGCTATAACAGCCTCCACTCTTCTGGGAAGGCTTTCCACTAGATGTAGGAACATTGCTGCTATAACAGCCTCCTCTCTTCTGGGAAGGCTTTCCACTAGATGATGGAACATTGCTGCTATAACAGCCTCCACTCTTCTGGGAAGGCTTTCCACTAGATGTTGGAACATTGCTGCTATAACAGCCTCCACTCTTCTGGGAAGGCTTTCCACTAGATGTTGGAACATTGCTGCTATAACAGCCTCCACTCTTCTGGGAAGGCTTTCCACTAGATGTTGGAACATTACTGCTATAACAGCCTCCAGTCTGCTGGGAAGGCTTTCCACTAGATGTTGGAACATTGCTGCTATAACAGCCTCCACTCTTCTGGGAGGCTTTCCACTAGATGTTGGAACATTGCTGCTATAACAGCCTCCACTCTCCTGGGAAGGCTTTCCACTAGATGTTGGAACATTGCTGCTATAACAGCCTCCACTCTCCTGGGAAGGCTTTCCACTAGATGTTGGAACATTGCTGCTATAACAGCCTCCACTCTGCTGGGAAGGCTTTCCACTAGATGTTGGAGCATTGCTGCTATAACAGCCTCCTCTCTGCTGGGAAGGCTTTCCACTAGATGTTGGAACATTGCTGCTATAACAGCCTCCACTCTTCTGGGAAGGCTTTCCACTAGATGTTGGAACATTGCTGCAGAGACTTGCTTCCATTCAGCCACAAGAGCATTAGTGAGGTCAGGCATTGATGTTGGGCGATTAGGCCTGGATCACAGTCGGCGTTCCAATTCATCCCAAAGGTGTTTGATGGGGTTGAGGTCAGGGCTCTGTGCAGGACAGTCAAGTTCTTCCACACCGATCTCGACAAACCATTTCTGTATGGACATCGCTTTGTGCATTGCTTGCTGTTTGGCGGTTTTAGGCTGCGTTTCTGTACAGCACTTTGATATATCAGCTGATGTAAGAAGGGCTATATAAATATAACCATGAAAAACAGCCCCAGACCATTATTCCTCTTCCACCAAACTTTACAGTTGGCATCATGCGTTCGGGCAGGTAGCGTTCTCCTGGCATCAGCCGAACCCAGATTCGTCTTTCGTGATTCCTCACTACAGAGAAAGCATTTCCACTGTCCAATGGCGGCGAGCTTCACCCAACTCCAGACGACGCTTGGCATTGCGCATG